>NW_028319274.1:155000-455000 GCF_062004578.1 Staurois parvus
GAGAGGGGGTTGTACATCAGTTTCAGCTGCTTTGGTGTTCATGAAATTAACAACAGGTACACTAGATGGGCAAAAATGAGACAATCCCCAAAACAGGAATGGTTTAACAGGTGGAGGCCACTGACATTTTTTTCCCTACTCATCTTTATTGACTGTTTTTCACTCGTTTTACATTTGGCTAGGGTCAGTGTCACTACTGGTAGCATGAGGCCATACCTGGACCCTAGACAGGTTGCACAGGCAGTCCAACTCCTCCAGGATGGCACATCAATACGTACCATTGCCAGAAGGTTTGCTGTGTCTCCCAGCGCAGTCTCAAGAGCATGGAGGAGATTCCAGGAGACAGGCAGTTCCTCTAGGAGAGCTGGACAGGGCCTTAGAAGGTCCTTAACCCTTCTGCAGGACCGGTATCTGCTCCTTTGTGCAAGGAGAAACAGGATGAGCCGTGCCAGAGCCCTACAAAATGACCTCCAGCAGGCCACTGGTGGGAATGTCTCTGACCAAACAATCAGAAACAGACTTCATGAAGGTGGCCTGAGGGCCCGACGTCCTCTACTGGGCGCTGTGCTCACTGCCCGGCACCATGGAGCTGGAATGGATTGGCCATTGAACACCAGAATTGGCAGGTCCACCACTGGCACCCTGTGCTTTTCACAGATGAGAGAAGGTTCCCCCTGAGCACATGTGACAGACGTGAAAGGGTCTGGAGAAGCCGTGGAGAACGTTCTGCTGCCTGTAACATGGTTCAGCATGACCGTTTTAGTGGTGGATTAGTGATGGTCTGGGGAGGCATATCCATGGAGGGACACACAGACCTCTACAGGCTAGACAATGGCACCCTGACTGCCATTAGGGATTGGGATGAAATCCTTGGACTCATTGTCAGACCCTACGCTGGTGCAGGGGGTCCTAGGTTCCTCCTGGTGCAGTAGGTCCTGGGTTCCTCCTGGTGCAGTAGGTCCTGGGTTCCTCCTGGTGCAGTGGGTCCTGGGTTCTTCCTGGTGCGGTGGGTCCTGAGTTCCTCCTGGTGCAGTGGGTCCTGAGTTCCTCCTGGTGCAGGGGGTCCTGGATTCCTCCTGGTGCGGTGGGCCCTAGGTTCCTCCTGGTGCGGTGGGCCCTAGGTTCCTCCTGGTGCGGTGGGCCCTGGGTTCCTCCTGGTGCAGGGGGTCCTGGGTTCCTCCTGGTGCACAACAATGCCCGGCCTCATGAGGGGAGAGTATGCAGGCAGTTCCTGGAGGATGAAGGAATTAATACCATTGAATGGCCCCCACGCTTGTATGACCTAAATCCAATAGAACCCCTCTGGGATGTCATGTTTCGGTCCATCCGATACCGCCAGGTTGCACCTCAGACTGTCCAGGAGCTCAGTGATGCCCTGGTCCAGATCTGGGAGGAAATCCCCCAGGACACCATCCGTGGTCTCATTAGGAGCCTCCCCCGACGTTGTCAGGCATGCATACAAGCACGTGGAGGCCACACAGACTACTGAGGACCATTCTGAGTTGCTGCAATGACATTTCACCAATATGGACTCGTCTGCTGCATCATTTCTTCACTTTGATTTTCGGGGTGTCTGAATTCAGTCCTCTGCAGGTCAATCATTTTCATTTCCATCAAACGATGGGGCGTCCTTACGTTCCTCACCCATCCCCCGTCCATGTCGGTATAGAGATCCAGCAGGAGATTCCTCCCCATTGGGATCTGATGGGTTTTCAGAGTATTCCTTTTATTTTTTTGAGCTGTGTATATTAGTGTGTGTGTGTGTGTGTGTGTATATATATATATATACAGTATATTATGACCATACCCAAGAGAATTAAAGGCTGGCCATGCATTACACAAATTTCCTGTTCGATTTTCCTTTAGATTTACCAAAAACCATAATACAATGTCAAACCTAAACAATACTTTCAATTTGTATCTATACAGGCGGGCCCTTGCACTGCATAGTTTAATGTAAATCCAAAGGAAATCATAAATTGTGCAGAAATTTGTAAACAAATTGATATAATGTAGGGGCAGATTTAATTAATTTATTTTCATTTTAGCGCTCCATCGTTTTATATGGTTTATAGTCCCTGAAACACGAGAGAGAGAGAGAGAGTGCTAGAAGTTGCTGGCTGCTGTATTTGTATCTGATTAGTTGCTGTATATTGCAGTGAAGGGTTTATTGGTTTCACATAGACACAATAGTGAATCATGCAGAAAAAGTCCCATTAACAATGTAGTGGGTAATGCAGATAAAGTCCCAGTCACAATGTAAAGGACTAGGACTAAACACACTAGTGAATCATGTAGGAAAGTCCTAGCTGCAATGTAAACAGCTAGGACTAAACACACTAGTGAGTCATGTAGGGAAAGTTCTATTCACATCATAAACGACTGGGAACTAAACACAGTAATGAGTTATACAGAAAAGTCACATCCTCAATGTAAATGACTAGAACTAAACACACTAGTGAATCATGTAGGAATGTCCCAGCTGCAGTGTAAACAGCTAGGACTAAACACACTATTGAGCCATGTAAGGAAAGTTCTATTTCCAATATAAATGTCTGGAAACTAAACACAGTAATGAGTTATACAGAAAAGTCCCATCCTAAATGTAAATGACTAGGACTAAACACACTAGTGAGTCATGTAGGGAAAGTTCTATTCTCATAATAAACAACTGGGAACTAAACACAGTAATGAATCATACAGAAAAGTCACATCCTCAATGTAAATGGCTAGGACTAAACACACTAGTGAATCATGTAGGAAAGTCCCAGCTGCAGTGTAAACAGCTAGGACTAAACACACTAGTGAGTCATGTAGGATAGTCCCAGCTGCAGTGTAAACAGCAGTGTCCCTGTCACAATGTAAAGGACTAGGACTAAACACACTAGTGAATCATGTAGGAAAGTCCTAGCTGCAATGTAATCAGCCAGGACTAAACACGCTAGTGAGTCATGTAGGATAGTCCCAGCTGCAGTGTAAACAGCAGTGTCCCTGTCACAATGTAAAGGACTAGGACTAAACACACTAGTGAATCATGTAGGAAAGTCCTAGCTGCAATGTAATCAGCCAGGACTAAACACGCTAGTGAGTCATGTAGGAAAAGTTCTATTCACATCATAAACGACTGGGAACTAAACACAGTAATGAGTTATACAGAAAAGTCACATCCTAAATGACTAGGAGTAAACGCACTAGTGAGTCATGTAGGAAAGTCCCAGCTGCAGTGTAAACAGCTAGGACTAAACACACTAGTGAGCCATGTAAGGAAAGTTCTATTTGCAATATAAATGTCTGGAAACTAAACACAGTAATGAGTTATACAGAAAAGTCCCATCCTAAATGTAAATGACTAGGATTAAACGCACTAGTGAGTCATGTAGGGAAAGTTCTATTCTCATAATAAACGACTGGGAACTAAACACAGTAATGAGTCATACAGAAAAGTCACATCCTCAATGTTAATGGCTAGGACTAAACACACTAGTGAGTCATGTAGGAAAGTCCCAGCTGCAGTGTAAACAGCTAGGACTAAACACACTAGTGAGTCATGTAGGGAAAGATCTATGTGCATAATAAACGACTAGGAACTAAACACAGTAAGGAGTCATACAGAAAAGTCCCATCCACAATGTAAAGGGCTGGGAATGAACACATTAGTGAGTCATGTTTGTAAAGTCCAAGTGGCAGTGTAAAGGCTGGGAATAGACAGAATAGACTGAGTAGTGAGCCATAAAAGGAAAGTCCAGTTGCAATGTGAATGGCTGGGAACTAAGCACAGTAATGCGTCATAGAGAAAACATCCCAACCACACTGTAAATGGTTAGGACTAAACACAGTAGTGAGTCATGTACAGAAAGTCCCAGTTGCAACATAAATGTCTAGGAAGTAAAAACATTAGTGATTCATACAGAAAAAGTCCCAGCCACAATGTAAACAGCTGGTAATAGACACAGTAGTGAGTCATAAAAGGAAGTCCCAGTTGCAATGTTAATGATTAGTAACTTAACACAGTTGTAAAACAGAAATGTCCCAACAACATTGTAAACGGCTAGGACCAAACACAGTTGTGAGTCATGTACGGAAAGTCCCAGTTGCAATATCAATGGCCGGGAACTAAACAAAGTAGTGAGTAATGTAGAAAAAGTCCCAAACACATTGTAAATGGTTAGGACTAAACACAGTAGCGAGTCATGTAGGGAAAGTCCCAGTTGCGAAATCAATGGCTGGAAGCTAAAAACAGTAGTGAGTCATACAGAAAAAGTCCCAACCACATTGTAAACGGCTGGTAATAGACACAGTAGTAAGTCATGCATGGAAAGTCCCAGTTATAAATGGCTGGGAACTAAAAACAGTAGTGGGTCATAAAAGGAAAGTCCCAGTTGCAATGTGAATGGTTGGGAACTAAGCAAAGTAGTGAGTCATGTAGAAAAAGTCCCAACCACATTGTAAATGGCTAGGACTAAACACAGTTGTGAGTCATGTACAGAAAGTCCCAGTTGCAATATCAATGGCTGGAAACTAAAAACAGTAGTGAGTCATACAGAAAAAGTCCCAACCTCATTGTAAACAGCTGGTAATAGACACAGTAGTGAGTATAAAAGGAAAGTCCCAGTTGCAATGTGAATGGCTGGGAACTAAACACGGTAGTGAGTCATGTAGAAAAAGTCCCAACCACATTGTAAAGGGCTAGGACTAAACACAGTTGTGAGTCATGTAGGGAAAGTCCCAGCTGCAATATCAATGGCTGGAAACTAAACACAGTAGTGAGTCACGTAGAAAAAGTCCCAACCACATTGTAAAGGGCTAGGACTAAACACAGTTGTGAGTCATGTAGGGAAAGTCCCAGCTGCAATATCAATGGCTGGAAACTAAACACAGTAGTGAGTCACGTAGAAAAAGTCCCAACCACATTGTAAAGGGCTGGAAATAAACAAAGTAATGAGTCACGTTTGGATAGTCCCAGTGGCAATGTATTGTAAATGGCTGGAAAATGAACACAGTAGCGAGTCAAACAGAAAAAGTCCCAACCACATTGTAAATGGTTAGGACTATACACCGTAGTGAGTCATGTAGAAAAAGTCCCAACCACATTGTAAACGGCTAGGACTAAACACAGTTGTGAGTCATGTACGGAAAGTCCCAGTTGCAATACCAATGGCTGGGAACTAAACACAGTAGCGAGTCACATAGAAAAAGTCCCAACCACAATGTAAAGGGCTGGGAATAAACAAAGTAATGAGTCACGTTTGGATAGTTCCAGTGGCAATGTACTGTAAATGGCTGGAAACTGAGCACAGTAGTGAGTCATACAGAAGACTGGGCCTAAACACAGTAGTGAGTCAAACATAAAATGTCCCAACCACATTGTAAATGGTTAGGACTAACCACAGTAGTGAGTCATGTAGAAAAAGTCTCAACCACAGTGTAAATGGCTAGGACTAAATACGCTAGTAAGTCATGTAGAAAAGTCCCAACCACATTGTAAATGGCTAGGACTAAATACGCTAGTAAGTCATGTAGGGAATGTCCCAGCTGCAATGTAAGTACTTGTCAAAAAAAGTCCCAACCACTATGTAAGGGCTTGGGACTAAACACAGTAGCGAGGTAAGCAGAAAAAGTCCCAGTCATAATGTAAAGGGCTGGGATGAAACACAATAGTGATTCGTGTAGGAAAGTCCCAGCTACCATGTCACTGGCTGAGAACTGAACAGGGTAATAAAGTCTACTGAGGATCAGAAGCAAAACTGGTGAGGTGGGAGGGTTTATACCCTAAAAGGGGCGGGCCTTCAGTTTCTATTGCCTAGTATCCAATTCTCCTTTGCGTATTATCATCAGAGTTGTGTCCTTTAGTGGAAGATAGAGAAAATAACATGATTTCATCATTGACAATGCAGATACTATTCTGAGTATCGGTGTTCTCAGGAACAGAAAGATCCGCCCCTGTATAAATAAAGCAAGTCCTGGCTGTCAAATTGACAGCTGGAAATTGCTGGTAAATGCAGATGTTACAGAGGAGGAGGGGCAGGGCGTACTACACATGCCCAAAGAATTGAGATTCATTTTTTTGTGGTGTGTGTAGCACACCCAATGTCCACAACTGGTTTAGCACCAGGGGCGGACTGACAACTCATGGGGCCCCCAGGCAATAGGGAATCATGGAGCCCCTGTGTCCTTGCCCAAACTCAAAAAAGCCTATACAAAAAGGTACCAGGGGCATCTCATGGGGCCCCCTACTGACCCCGGGCCCTCGGGCAGTGCCCGAGTTTCCAAATGGTCAGTCCGCCCCTGTTTAGCACTCTTGTTAGTGAAAAGAAATTCAATGATAACCGTCTTCTTCTGATATATTTAGCGCTTGTTGGACAGTAACGGAAAGTTTGTCTTGTTTCAGGGGGGTCACAGAAGGGGTGACACTGATGCTCCTGTCTCTGCAGACGGGTCTCCTTGAACTGCAGGTCCTTCAGAGAACCTTCCTGCTCAGCATCATCTTCTTCATTGTGGTCACCTCCACCCTGCAGTCCATGATTGAGATCGCTGACCCCATCGTGCTGGCCCTTGCCGCTACCGGTAACAGGTATTACATTACACCAGAGGCTTAACTAGAGCCATAGCAGACCACGGGAGAATCACAGAGAGAGGTCCCCTGGGGGCCCCATCAGAATTCTGCCATGGGGCGCCATGATTTATGGTTACACCCGAGTGTTACACATGGTACTGCATTCTGGGTTTATGCCATTCACACAGTATCAGATGAAAAGGATTGAAAACAGGAATTTCTTCATCAAATTCAATTGTGGATTTTCAAAATGAACATTTGTGAAGGTTCTGGGTGTCCATGTTATTGCCTGTAGTCCGAATCAAAATCAAAGGGGGAGGGGGAAATTCCCCTCTCCCCTTTTTTCATGCATTAGAAGATGCAGCAAGCCAGATAGAGCTCACCTTGTTTCCTGGCTGGGAATGTCCCGCATCATCTAGCCCAGGGGTGTCAGACTCAGTTTCATGGCGGGCCGCATCAGCATTATGGTTGTCCTCAAAAGGGCCAGTTGTACCAGTAAGACTAGATGGCCCAAACACCCCACCCTCCCCTACATCACAGTACACCCCCCTTACCTGCTGCTGCTGGGAAGAAGTTGGAGGAGGAGCTGGGAAGCAGAAGGTGCAGGGTCTGGAGGAGGACCAGAGGGCTGGAGTCTGCTGAATGCCTAGACCAAGGTAGGTAGAGATGAGGGGGTGCTGCGGCTTCACAGAAAAGCGCAAGATCTGTAGGAGGAGTTCTGTCCTCCTCTGCTGTCAACTGCTGAGACCAGGGGTGGGTGGTTGCAGAGATGAGCCTCTCATGGGTGCATGGAGAAGTGCAGGATTTGACGAAGGAGTTTTGTCCTCCCTCCCTTCTGCCAACTGCTGAGACAAGGGGAGGTCTGAGGGCCACATGAAATGGCCTGGAGGGCCAAATTCGGCCCTCGGGCCTTGTGTTTGACACCTGTGATCTAGCCTTCCCCCCCCCCCCCCCCAGTCTCTCTAGCCCTGACCCTCCGCAGTCATTCATTGGATTTCATTTCTTTCATTCATGGAGGCTCAGCATCCCTTGTGCACGTTATCTGGGGCAGCTTGCCTAGAAATGCCCATTACTCCAGACTGACATCACCCATCAGGGCATTTTGATATTTGCATAACTCCTCCCAAGTGCCCGCCTATCGATTGCAGCAAGACTGAGGGTTCTTGAGGAGCATACTGAGGCAAGCTGTTGTGATGATGTTTTAGGAAGATATGTACTTCACCCACCAGGCATGATGTGGGACAGTATTCTCCAAACTGCAGTCCGCGGGCCAGAGGTGGTCCTGTGCTAGCCTTTATCTGGCCCTCAGGGCACTGGTTCTACCACAGATATGAGGCCCCATTCCCTCCACTGACACCAACAATGAGGGACCATTCCTACCACTGACACCAACCATGAGGCACCGTTCCTACCACTGACACCAACAATGAGGCCCCATTCCTACCACTGACACCAACAATGAGGCCCCATTCCTACCACTGACACCAACAATGAGGCCCCATTCCTACCACTGACACCAACAATGAGGCCCCATTCCTACCACTGACACCAACAATGAGGCCCCATTCCTACCACTGACACCAACAATGAGGCCCCATTCCTACCACTGACACCAACAATGAGGCCCCATTCCTACCACTGACACCAACAACGAGGCCCCATTCCTACCACTGACACCAACAGTGTAGCACGATTCTTCCCTATATATGGGTGTAAATCTTTCAGCTAGATTAGTCATCCCCAAACTGCGGCCTGGGGACTGTATTGTGGGGCCCTTTGCTTGCTTTTATCCAGCCTTTGATACATTATTCCCCGCACTGTCATCAACAGTGGGACATAGTTCCTGCGACTTTATTCCTCCCACTGACACCAATGATGGGTCATGATTTTTCCGACTAACACCAACATTGGAGCACTGTTCCTCTCACCGATACTAACAATGGAGCACGATTCCTCCTACTGACACAAAGGATATGGGAACGATTCCTCTTACTGACACCATGGATTGGGCATGATTCCTCCCACTGACACCAAATGGGGCAGGATTCCTCCCACTGGCACCAAATGGGGCAGGATTCCTCCCACTGACACCAAATGGGGCAGGATTCCTCCCACTGGCACCAAATGGGGCACAATTCCTCCCACTGACACCAAAGGGGGAAACGATTCTTCCCACCGACAACAACAAAGGGGCACAATTCCTCCAACTGACACCAACAATGATGCATGATTTCTCCCAATGACACCAGTGATGGGGCACTATTCCTCTCACTATATTTGACTGTGCAGAGGGTTCTTCCAGGATTTCTAGCTTTAACATGTGGTTACCCCCCTTTAGCACCTGATAGATAAATGCATGTACAAGCTATTGGGATTTGAGCGCAGGTATATCTTGTTTCTATTCCTCACACTGACACCAATGACTGGGTATGATTCCTCTCCCTACTGACTAGAGGGCGACATGTAATTTACTTACTGCCATTGACCACCAAGCCTGAGGCATTGTTTCCCTCACTGACTCTGGGGCACTTTCTACTCCCAATAGCCACAGCTGGGCCCCTTGAAGTCTGAAGGATAATAAACTGGCCCTTGCTTAGAAAGTTTGGAGACCCCTGTGACACCAATAGATCTATAATAATGTGTGTAATAAAAATGGAAAGGTTTTATTTAAACATGTCATTAGTACGCTGATGAGTAAGTGGGAGGGGGGGGGGGATCAGGGAGGGCAAATTTAACGTCAGCTTTAAGCCCCAGATATTGGTATTGTGGTTCCTTTGATGTGAAGTCAAATCCATAGAATAACGGAGGGGGGGGGGGGGGGTGGAGTTGAATAGTTTTTTTGGTTCCAGAGAAGTCACCACGGTCCTCATTGTCTGTTCTGCTCTCAGGAGTGTTTGGAAACACGTGCGGGGGCTTAGCCTGTGCCTCTTCCTGCTGGTCTTCCCCACTTTCATGGCCTACAAGATCGCCTACTTCTTCCACATGGATTTCTGGCTGCTCATCCTGGTGTCCAGCTGTCTTCTCACCTCCCTGCAGGTAACCCGGCCCGTCTGCATGTGCAAGCCTCTGTGTAACCAGGGATTCATCCTTAACCATTTGCTGCCTGCCCTATGGCCGAATGGTGGCCGGAAAATATCATCAGCGTTCCGGGTGGATGCCATATGGCGTCCTCCCGCACATGCACAGTATTGGCCCCGTTGCCGGTACCATGTGACCTGCTGTGACCAATCACAGCAGGTCACATGACAGTTGTATACAATGGATGACTTCATTCATGCCATCCATTGTATACTAGTGTCTAGCTGTGAATGGTCACAGCAGGTCACATGCACATGTCATGTGATTAGCTGTGGCCAAATCACAGCTAAGCACAAAAAAAAAATAAAAAACCCTGAATGAATCGATGTCATTCAGGTAAATGCTTGCTTATAGCAAAGTAATTCTTTGCTATAAGCAAATTGTGTTAAAAAAAAAAAATACTGATCACTTCCCCAAAGTAGTACAATGTTACTATGGTAACATTGTACTACTTTGGTCATAGTAAAATATGAAAAAAATATATATATATTTCTTTTTTTTTCATACTGTCACCAGTCAGTGTCCCTGATTACCGCCATGCCAGTTATATGATGACACTCTACTGCACTGGTGACAGTATGTTAAAAAAAAATAGTGAAACTAATTTTTTTAATTTTTTCATTTTCCGAAAAATTATGACAAAAAAAATACAACTTCAAAAAACTCTCCATGCCTCTTATGAAGTACGTCGGACTGTCTACTCTGCAAAAAGGGGTCATTTGGAGATATCTGTACCGTCCTGACATTTGGGGGATATCTGTACCGTCCTGACATTTGGGGAATATCTGTCCTGTTCTGACATTTGGGGGATATCTGTACTATTCTGACATTTGGGGGATATCTGTACCGTTCTGACATTTGGGGGATATCTGTACTGTCCTGACATTTGGGGGATATCTGTACTGTCCTGACATTTGGGGGATATCTGTACTGTTCTGACATTTGGGGGATATCTGTATTGTCCTGACATTTGGGGGGATCTATACTGTCCTGACATTTGGGGGATATCTGTACTGTCCTGACATTTGGGGGATATCTGTACCGTCCTGACATTTGGGGGATATCTGTACCATCCTGACATTTGGGGGATATCTGTACCGTCCTGACATTTGGGGGATATCTGTACTGTCCTGACATTTGGAGGTATCTGTACTGTCCTGACATTTGGGGGATATCTGTACCGTCCTGACATTTGGGGGATATCTGTACCGTCCTGACATTTGGGGGATATCTGTACCGTCCTGACATTTGGGGGATATCTGTACCGTTCTGACATTTGGGGGATATCTGTACCGTTCTGACATTTGGGGGGATATCTGTACCGTCCTGACATTTGGGGGATATCTGTACCGTCCTGACATTTGGGGGATATCTGTACCGTTCTGACATTTGGGGGATATCTGTACCGTTCTGACATTTGGGGGATATCTGTACCGTCCTGACATTTGGGGGATATCTGTACCGTTCTGACATTTGGGGGATATCTGTACTGTCCTGACATTTGGGGGATATCTGTACTGTCCTGACATTTGGGGGATATCTGTACTGTCCTGACATTTGGGGGATATCTGTACTGTCCTGACATTTGGGGGATATCTGTACTGTCCTGACATTTGGGGGATATCTGAACCGTCCTGACATTTGGGGGATATCTGTCCTGACATTTGGGGGGATATCTGTCCTGACATTTGGGGGATATCTGTCCTGACATTTGGGGGATATCTGTACCGTCCTGACATTTGGGGGATATCTGTACCGTCCTGACATTTGGGGGATATCTGTACCGTCCTGACATTTGGGGGGATATCTGTACTGTCCTGACATTTGGGGGATATCTGTCCTGTCCTGACATTTGGGGAGATATCTGTACTGTCCTGACATTTGGGGGATATCTGTACTGTCCTGACATTTGGGGGATATCTGTACTATTCTGACATTCTTGGACCTCAAGAAATTAGATTGGCTGTCAGTACTTCAGGATCGATCAATATTCAGATCTATACCATAGTTTGTGAACTCTATAACTTTCCTACAAACTAAAAAATACATCCTAATTTGGGTTATTTTCACCAAAGACATGGAGCAGAATACATCTCGGCCTAAATTTATGAAGAACAATTATTTATTTGTAAACTTTTATGACAGAAACAAAGAAAAACGTGGGGTTTTTTTTCACAATTTTTGGTCTTTTTTTTGTTAATTTAGCAAAAAATAAAAACCCCGGCAGTGATTAAATACCACCAAAAGAAAGCTCTAGTTGTGTGAAGAAAATGATAACATTTTAGTTTGGGTACAATGTTGTATGACCGCGCAATTGTCATTCAAAGTGTGAGAGCGCTGAAACCTGAAAACTGGCCTGGGGGGCAGGAAGGGGGAAAATTGCCCGGTATGGAAGGGGTTAAAGATTCATTCCACCTACATCTGACACCCTAGTTTCATCCGCACTGTGTGCACAATTATCCTGCAGCTGTTTTTTTGTACCTTCTCCAAGCCACTGCACCAGCTCTGAGTGTCAGGAACATACCCCGACAGGTAGAACCCAGACCTTCATCCAGTCGCCCTGGAATGGGCAGATGTTGATTGTTCTAGAATAGTGATGAGGTTTGGCTGAAGGTGGAAATTGTGGCCTCTGAGTGGAGATAATAAGGAAAAGGGACTTTCTTTTGAGGACAATGAGTTGCTGATTGTGGAGAGAGAGGACAATTCATTGCCAGGAGGTGTGAAAGCTGTAAAACCACTCTGTTCTAGTTCCATAATCCCATCCTTGGTGTCAGGGAGCCTGGGTGTCGGGTGTGTTCCTGACACTCATTAGACCCGTAGAAGTAGCTACAAACCATCTGCAACATTACAGAACAAACGTTCTCTGCTCAAAGGTTTGCATCCCCTGCTAGAAGCTGAGATACATTCGGCATTGATATTGAAAATCTGACTGATCATGCCAAAAAAAGAAAGTCTTTTATTTAACCACTTCCAGTCCGGACACTTTCACCCCTCCCCCCACCCCCAGGCCAATTTCCTGCTTTCAGCGCTATCACAATTTCAATGGCAATTGCGCGGTCATGCAACACTGTACCCATATGAACTTTTTTAGCATTTTTTCGAGACAGATAAAACTTTATTTTGGTGGTATTTATTTACCGCTGGGATTTTAGTTTTTTTTTTTTCCATGTAAATTAAAAAGTCCAAAAATTTTGAAAAAAAAGTGTTTTTCTTATGAAATTTTGCAAATAAATAATCTTTCTTCATAAATCTTGGCCAAAATTTATTTGGTTATCTTTTTAATTAAAAAAAAAATAACCCAAATTAGTTTATAACCAAAAATTATAATTTAAAAAAAAAAATTACATTTTTATTTTTTTCATATTATTATTTAAGTTTTTGTTTTTTTTTAACTTACTGTCACACTAGCCATGTGAATCTTTTAGCATTTGTTTGAGGCAGATAAAGCTTTATTTTGGTGGTATTTATTCACCGCTGGGATTTATATTTTTTTTGCTATATACGGTATATACTCGAGTATAAGCCGAGTTTTTCAGCACATTTTTTGTGCTGAAAAACAGCCCCCTTGGCTTATACTCGAGTCAACGTCTGCGGGATGACATGCCGTCCCTGTCATCTGGACACACCCCCAGGATCAATCCTCGCCGGTGATTGGCCGCCGGAACTGTAGCTCAGGAGAGGCACACAGGCGCCCAATCACCGGCGAGGAGGTGGAGCTTGGAGAGGAGGAGCCGAGCGGCACCGCGAAGATCGAGCGAGTGAAGAGGAGGAGAGCGGTCGGAGAAGGAAGACATCTGACCGGTAAGTGTGTACCATGGGAGAGGGAGGGAGCGAGCGAGCCCAGGCTGGAGCAGGGGTCAGCAAGGTAAGTATCATTGGTGTCAGTGGGGGGAATAGTGCCCAATCATTGGTGTCACTAATACCAACGATGGGGCACTATTCCTCCCCCCACTGACACCAACGATGGGGCACTATTCCTCCCCCCACTGACACCAACGATGGGGCACTATTCCTCCCCCCACTGACACCAACGATGGAGCACTATTCCTCCCCCCACTGACACCAACGATGGGGCACTATTCCTCCCACTGACACCAATGATGGGGCACTATTCCTCCCCCCACTGACACCAACGATGGGGCACTATTCCTTCCACTGATACCAATGATGGGGCACTATTCCTCCCACTGATACCAATGATGGGACACTATTCCTCCCACTGACACCAATGATGGGGCACTATTCCTCCCACTGACACCAATGATGGGGCACTATTCCTCCCACTGATACCAATGATGGGGCACTATTCCTTCCACTGATACCAATGACGGGGCACTATTCCTCCCACTGATACCAATGATGGGGCACTATTCCTTCCACTGATACCAATGACGGGGCACTATTCCTCCCACTGACACCAATGATGGGACACTATTCCTCCCACTGACACCAATGATGGGGCACTATTCCTCCCACTGATACCAATGATGGGGCACTATTCCTCCCACTGACACCAATGATGGGGCACTATTCCTCCCCCCACTGACACCAACGATGGGGCACTATTCCTCCCCCCACTGACACCAACGATGGGGCACTATTCCTCCCCCCACTGACACCCCACAAATATTCATGTGATTTTATTGGTCTCTATCTTTATTTTTTACATTGACTAGTAGGTGCCTCATTTCCCACCCTCGGCTTATACTCGAGTCAATAGTTTTTCCCAGTTTTTTGTGGTAAAATTAGGTACCTCGGCTTATATTCGGGTCAGCTTATACTCGAGTATATACGGTAAATGAAAAAGTCCAAAGATTTTGAAAAAAAGTGTTTTTCTTATGAAATTTTGCAAATAAATAATATTTCATCATAAATCTTGGCCAAAATGTATCCAGTTATCTTTTTAGTAAAAATAAAAAATAACCCAAATTAGTTTATAACCAAAAATTATAATTCTTAAATTTTTTTTTTTTACATTTTTATTTTATTTTTTTATATTATCATTTGTTTTATTTTTTACATACTGTCACCCTAGCAGTGCAGTCACCATGGTGACACTGTACTACTTGTGGGGGGTGATGAAAATTTTAGTTTTTTTTTTTTCTTACACTGATTGATTTTACACCCATAAAGGCTGTAAAAGCAATCATTTCTCCTCTCTCTGCATTCTTGCAGCCATTGAAAACTACTGTCAGAGCTGTGATTGGTCACAGCTTGTCACATGGTACAAGGCTGTTGTGAATGGCCCTGTACCATGTGACCTCTGTGATCATTCACAGATTTAACACGTAGTAAGCAATGATGTCAGGAAGTGACATCTTGCTTACTACTCTGCATGTGATCACTGATTGACCAATCAGTGATCACATGATCGGGACCTCGCAGAGAGGTCCCGTACGAGGATCGGTGTTCCACTGTGTCTGAAGGACACAGCGGGCACCGGATCGCGGTGCTGCGTGCTCCCAGGGAGCGCGCACAGTCCAAAATGGCAGGTGCCGATTATGAACGGCAACCCGCCCCTGGACTGCCACCATCCGGCCGTTTATATACAGTGGCCGGACGGCAAGTGGTTAAAGTGCATGTACACAGGAAGTGTCTGTTAAGATGGTGCAGGAAATCAGCAGCACTGAGATGTATCAAAAAGGCAAAACAAATATTTCACCTATTTAATACATAGTGCTTCTGCAAACTAGTGATCATTCTTTTTTTTTTTTCTACTTCCAGAGTACAGCCCTGGCCAAAAGTTTTGAGAATGACACAAATATTAATTTACCTGCAAGGAAACGCATGCGCTCATCATTGCTTTGCACAAAAAGGGATTCACAGGCCAGGAAATTGCTGCTACTAAGATTGCACCTGTCAGGGACCATCGCGACGCATGGGTCTACACAGGCGTAGGTGTCTGCCAAGACGTGTAGGTGGCAGGGCATTAGGACCCAGGCGCACCTGTCGTCTTGACAGTACTAGGCAGGCACTAGGACCTAGGCTGCGCCTGTCAGGTGCAGGGTGGGCTATTTAAGCCAGCTCTGCACAAACACTTGTTGCTGAATGGTCTTTGCATGCTGTTACCTGTGTTGTGAGAATCTTGATCTGGATTGTTTGACCTTGCTGCCTTCTCCTGTCCTGACCTTTGGCCTACCTGAATCTGCTCCTGGATGTTCCCCTTTAAATCTGATCTTTTGGTATTGACCCTGCGTGTGACCCGACTATCCTTTGCCTACCGTTTTGTACCTCACCGATCCGCTAGTTGCCCACCCGGCCTGTATGACTCTGATTTAGCTCATCCATCCATCCCGCAGGGATCACTAGGCTCCCTCACATCAGACTTAGCCCCCTGGAGCTCCAGTCAGACTCCTCTACCCCTGTTGGAGATACCTAGCAGCTGCAACCTGGTACCGGAGCGCTCCAAGTCCATCCCCACCATCAGGGGCCCTGGTGAACAAGTGCTCCGGTGCTTAGACTCCGCACTCTGGAGAGGCTCTGCCAGGGGATTGATAGAGGTGCTGTCAGGCGGTCCATTACAGCACCTAAATCAACCATTTATGGGATCATCAAGAACTTCAAGAAGTGAGGTTCAACTGTTGTGAAAAAGTCTTCAGGGTGCCCAAGAAAGTCCAGCAAGCACCAGGACCATCTCCTAAAGTTGATTCAGCTGCGGTATCGGGGCACCACCAGGGCAGAGCTTGCTCAGGAATGGTAGTAGGCGGGTGTGAGGGCATCTGCACCCACAGTGAGTCGAAGACATTTGGAGGTAAAGTCATTTTCTCTGATGAATCCCCTTTCTGATTGTTTGGGGCATCCAGGAAAAATCCTTGTCTGGAGAAGCGAAGGTGAGCGCTACCATCAGTCCTGTGTCATGCCAACAGTAAAAGCATCCTGAGACCATTCATGTGTGGGGTCGCTTCTCAGACAATGGAGTGGAGCTCACTCACAAGAACACAGCCATGATTAAAGAATGGTCCAAAAACATCCTCCGAGATCAACTTCTCCCAACCAAGAACGGTTTGGTGAGGAACAATGCCTACTCCAGCATGATGGAGCACCTTGCCATAAGGCGAAAGTGACAGCTAAGTGGCTTGAGGAACAAAACATCAAAATGTTGGGTCCATGGCCAGGAAACTCCCCAGACCTTCATCCCATTGAAAACTCATGGTCAATCCTCAAGAGGTGGGTGAACAAAAAAACCCACAAATTCCGAACAAACTCCAAGCATTGATTAGGCAAGAATGGGCTGCCATCAGTCAGGATGTAGCCCTGATGTTGACTGACAGCATGCCAGGGGGAGTCGCAGAGGTCTTGAAAAAGAAGGGTCAACATTGCAGATATTTCCATAAACTTATTGTCAATAAAAGTCTTTGACACGTATGAAATGCTTGTGATTATACTTCAGAATACCATAGTAACATCTGGCAAAAAGATTTAAAAACACGGAAGCAGCAGACTTTGTGAAAATTAATATTTGTGTTATTCTCAAAACTTTTGACCAGGGCTGTAGACAAAGCTAGACTAGTGATCATTCAGTTTCATGTTCTTCCCTCTCTGGGAGCATCACCCCTCATTGTCCTTTCCTCCAGGTCCTAGGTACCCTCTTCATCTACACGCTCTTCATAATGGAGCTCTTCCAGGACAGCCGGGTGGAGCGGATGGATGAGATCATCTACGGTGTGAACGCTATCAGCCGGGTGCTTGAGTTCCTGGTGGCGCTATGTGTGGTGGCCTATGGCACCTGGGAGTCCATGTTTGGGGAGTGGAGCTGGATGGGCGTGTCGGTCATCATCGTCCATTCCTACTTCAACGTCTGGCTGAGGGCACAGTCTGGCTGGAGAAGCTTCCTGCTTCGAAGAGAGGCCGCCAAGAAGATCAGCCACCTGCCTAGGGCCACAGAGGAGGAGCTGAGGGCCCACAATGATGTCTGCTCCATCTGCTTCCAGGTGAGAGGATCTGGGGGAAGGGGGGAAAGTTTGTGTATTATTTACAGAACAAGTGAGCAACACTCGGTGTAAAGCCATCTGGTGCTCTTCACTTTGGGTCGGGCCCAGTAGAATAGTCCACAGGAGGAATAGTGACACCACAGTGAAACTTTTATGTAAAGGAAAACTAAAGTCTCCATACTTACCTGTCCAACGGTCCTGCACCATCATCTTCTTCTGCTTGCCGGTCTTTGGGCCTCTTCATTGGCTGGTAGGGGATGACATCACACCTACACATCTGCAGGAGTCCATCATCCTAGCACTCTGAGACTGGCCCGGCACTGTATGTTGAGATGCACATGTGTAGCTCAGTTTACAGTGCCGGAGGAGACGGCGAGCAGGCAGGTAGGGGAATTTTATTGCAGAAGCAACATGCTTACATAGTACCATACAGGACATGTCTACATAGTACCACACAGGCCATGTCTACATAGTACCGTACAGGCCATGTCTACATAGTACCATACAGGACATGTCTACATAGTACCGTGCAGGTCATGTCTACTTAGTATCGTACATGGCATATCTACATAGTACCATACAGGGCGTGTCTACGTAGTATTGTACATGGCATATCTACATAGTACCATACAGGGCGTGTCTATGTAGTACCGTACAGGGCATGTCTACGTAGCACCATACAGGTCATGTCTACGTAGCACCATACAGGTCATGTCTACATAGCACCATACAGGCCATGTCTACATAGTACTATACAGGCCATGTCTACATAGCACCATACAGGTCATGTCTACATAGTACCACACAGGCCATGTCTACATAGTACCATACAGGCCATGTCTACATAGTACCATACAGTCCATGTCTACATAGCACCATACAGGCCATGTCTACATAGTACCACACAGGCCATGTCTACATAGTACCATACAGGTCATGTCTACATAGTACCACACAGGCCATGTCTACATAGCACCATACAGGCCATGTCTACATAGTACCATACAGGCCATGTCTACATAGTACCATACAGTCCATGTCTACATAGCACCATACAGGCCATGTCTACATAGTACCATACAGGTCATGTCTACATAGTACCATACAGGTCATGTCTACATAGTACCACACAGGCCATGTCTACATAGTACCACACAGGCCATGTCTACATAGCACCACACAGTCCATGTCTACATAGTACCACACAGGCCATGTCTACATAGTACCATACAGGTCATGTCTACATAGTACCATACAGGTCATGTCTACATAGTACCATACAGGGCATGTCTACATAGTACCATACAGGGCATGTCTACATAGTACCATACAGGGCATGTCTACATAGTACCATACAGGGCATGTCTACATAGTACCATACCGGGCATGTCTACATAGTACCATACCGGGCATGTCTACATAGTACCATACCGGGCATGTCTACATAGTACCATACCGGGCATGTCTACGTAGTACCATACAGGCCATGTCTACATAGTACCATACAGGCCATGTCTCTTCAGCAATAACAGCCTGCCCACTCACAGTTTTTTTACAGCAGGAATTCAGTTCAGCTTTAGCCCGGGTTCACACTGATGCGTTTTCACTGCGAATTCCACCCCAAAAGCGGTCCACAAGATGTGCAGAATCGGATCTCATAGGTGTGAATACCCATGCGATACCCATGTGATCCAATTCTAGTGCGGACCAAAGAAAGGGTCTTGCACATTTTTGGTGCGGGCTGCAGTGCGATTAGAGCCATACATAATGTACGACTCCGATCGCACCGCACACAAATCGCATGTGATTCGCACAGGAATACAGTGCGGTTCCTATGCGAATCCCATGCGATTTACCCCACCGCACAAAAACCGCTAAAAAACAACCATCCACATGTTAGTATGTGCAGCACACGGGAAATAACATCACACATGTATGTAAGATCCTTCCTGTATTAACCCTCAGACCTCTATATCAAACATTACATACACAATCGGTGAATGCATGAATATGCAGCATATAACCCAGGCAAAGTGCATTTCCATACCAGTGTCTTCTCCTCGAAAATCCTGGCAAGCAAAATCTAATATCATAAAATGCATTGTGTGTGATAGAGGTTCGAGGGTTAATGTGGAAAGGACACTATCAATTCATGTGTGTTGTCATGTGCCGTGTGCGTGTGGAAAGTTACTGTCATCAGAACTGCTTTCCCTTCGCTTGAGAGAGCCAGAATCTCAGAATTGTCAAAGTGGCTCTAAAGCCTTAAGGTGGTCCACCTTCATGCATTCTATCCTTTAAGGCGTAAAACCTTCTGTGCTGCAGGATCCCCCCCAGCCCCCCGCCCCCTTATACATACCTGAGCCCGATCCGATCCAGCCATGTGCACGAGAGCAGGAGCTCTCACCACTGTCTCCCTCCCCCCTGGATGGATTAAGCCTGTGGCTCCCGCTGCTGTCAATCAAATGCTGTGCTGATCCAGCAGGGGGCAGAGCCTAGCCACCTGCTCTGTGTCAGTGGATGCAGACAGGGTGGCTCAGGAGCGAGTCCACATCGGTGGCCATTTCCCAAAGAGAAGGAGCAACGGGGGGGAGGGATCGGGACCCCAGAGGAGGAATATCCAGGCTAAGTGAGTATACTATTTTAGCAACAAAAATGAAAGTTTAATGTCACTTTAAAGCAGTATTAAAATCAAAAGCAAACATTTATTATATTGCAGCTTACCAATTCTTCCATGTGGTGGCTGATTTCATTTTTTCATAATGCTTTCTTTCTTCTATTTTCATCTGGTGAACCAGCCACTAACCGGATCAATCACTGTTTTTGGTGGAAATGATATTTCTACATGGCAAATAATTTCCTAGCAGGTGTAGTAGAGTCATAGAAATCCAACAGACCCGACAGTCATGACATGCATGCTGCTGATTCTGTGTCATTGAATCACTCATTGAAAGGGGCGTGTTCAAAATAATAGCCTGTGGAGTTCTATTAGTGAGGTCATTCATTCTTTGAAAAACAGGCAGCAATTATTGCCCTTATTTAAGGAAGGAAGGCAGCAAATGTTGTACATGCTGGTTACAGTGCATTTCTCTCTGAAATTCTGAGGAAAATGGGTCGTTCCAGACATTGTTCAGAAGAACAGCGTACCTCGATTAAAAAGTTGATTGGAGGGGAAAACATATAAAGAAGTGCAGAAAATGATCGGCTGCTCAGCTAAAATGATGGCAAATGCTTTAAAATGGCAACCAAAACCCGAAAGACGTGGAAGAAAGAGAAAAACTACCATTGGAATGGATAGAAGAATAGCCAAAATGGGGCGGACTCAGCCAACAATCAGCTCCAGGAAGATGAAAGAAGGTGTGACGTTCCCTGTGAGGACTGTTACAATTAGAAGACGCCGATGTGAAGCCAAGCTATCTGCAAGAAGTCCCCGCGAAGTCCCACTGTTGGGAAAAAGACGTGCTGAAGAGGTTACAATCTGCCAAAGAGCACATTGACTGGCCTAAAGAGAAATGGGGCAACATTTTGTGGGCTGATGGAAGTAAGATTGTTCTTTTTGGGTCTAGTGGGCGGAGACAGTTTGTCAGATGACCCCAAACACTGAATTCAAGCCACAGTACACTGTGAAGACCGTGAAGCATGGTGGTGCAAGCATCATGATATGGGGATGTTTCTCATACTACGGTGTTGGGCCCATTTATCGCATACCAGGGATCATGGATCAGTTTGAATCCATCAGAATACTTGAAGAGGTCATGCTGCCTTATGCTGAAGAGGAAATGCCCTTGAAATGGGTGTTCCAACAAGACAACGACCCCAAACACACCAGTAAACGTGCAACATCTTGGTTCCAGACCAACAAGATGGACGTTATGGAGTGGCCAGCCCAATCCCCGGATCTTCATCCAATAGAAAACTTGTGGGGTGACATCAAAAATGCCGTTTCTGAGGCAAAACCAAGAAATAGAGAAGAACTGTGGAATGTAGTCCAATCATCCTGGGCTGGAATACCTGATCACAGGGGCCAGAAGTTGGGGGACTCCATGCAACACAGATGTACAGCAGTTCTCAGAAACAGTGCGACTACAACCAAATATTCATGAAGTCATTCAAAGGAAAGCAAAATCTTCAAACATTTCTCAGTTTATATAGTGAATGTTTGAGTTTGTAAAGAAGAATACAAACACGGCTATTTTTTTGAACCGTCTAATATTTACTTTTCTTCCATTTTTTTAGAGGAACAACACAAATTTGATGTATTTTTCTTCATGTTGTGATTTGGAATAGAATGTGTCGTGTTCCCAATGCATTTGTGTGGATGGAAATAAAAGGATTAGAAGGATTTTCAGCTTTATTCACTTTTTTCAACACACTGCTATTATTTTGAACACAACTGTATATTATTGTCTTACACCTTACACATCCACATTGTAATAATATGCATCTCTGTAATCCGGCAGGAGATGTCTCTCGCTGTCATCACCACCTGCGGTCACTTCTTCCATGCTGACTGTCTGAAGAAATGGCTGTATGTGCAGGATACCTGTCCCCTGTGTCACCAGCTGGTGAACGCCATAGGTAGCGATGACGAGGAAGAGGAATTTAAGGAGTCTGATTCTGATGCGAGGGGAGAAGGAGGACAAGTTGGAATCCATCCAGGAGGAGAGGATGGGCTCAGATTACAAGGGGAGAATGTGGAAGAGTCCCAAACAGGAAATTATGGAGTAGACAGGGGAACATTTGTTGAAGAAATCCACCATGGGATGGAAGAACCCAAAGGAAGTAGCCATCAGGAAATAAAACAAGAAACAGAGAATGTTCCCTACAGAAAGGTCAAAGAGGTTCTATTAGAGAGGAAGGATATTCTTTACGGGAGGTTAGAGAAAGATCACAACAGGGAAGAGGAGATCCTCTATGTGGAAAAACAAGATAAGGTCATCTTTAGTGAGGAAGATAAACAAGAGGTCTCATGGAGTCAGGGTGAGGTCCTCCATAGAGGAGAGAACAAAGAAGGGCATACCTGTGGCAAAGAGCAAATAAAAGAGAACTTTCTCAGAAGCGAGAAGGAAAAGACTATCTTCAGGGAGCACCAGGAAGTGATCCACTGTAGGAAACCAATACAGGTTCTACTCAGGGAGGAGCAGAAAGATGAGGTTCCTGACAGAGAAGAGACAAAGGTCCTTTGCAAGGAGGACAACAGGGTGCTCCCCTTTAAGAATACAGACCAGGTCCTTTACAGTGAATTAGAAGAAGCTCCCTGCAGGAAAATGCAGAAGGAAGTTCCTGGAGGAAAGGAGAAGGTCCTCTACAGTAAGAAGAAGGATTTGGTACCCTTTAGTAATGCAGTCCAGGTTCTTTACAGGGATTTGGAGGAGGTCCCCTACAGGGAGGAACAGAGGAAGGAATTTCCTTCTAGAAAAGAGAATGTCCTCTACAGTGAGGAGGAGGTGGTACCCTGTAGGAATACAGTCCAGGTTCCTTACAGGGATTTGGAGGAGGTCCCCTACAGGGAGGAACAGAGGAAGGAATTTCCTTCTAGAAAAGAGAACGTCCTCTACAGTGAGGAGGAGGTGGTGCCCTATCGGAAGCCAGTACAAGTTATTTACAGGGAGGTGGATGAAGTGGCAGAGGGGGACCTCTATAGGAAGGATCAAGAGGTGGTCCCTTTTATGGAGGCAATACAGGTTCTTTACAGGGAGGCAGGGGAAATGGCAGAGGGGAACCCCTATAGGAAGGAGCTTCTTTACAGGGAGGTGGGGGAGGACCCCCCTAGGGAGAAGCAGGAAGCAGTGCCTTTTAGGGAAATGGATCAAGTTCTTTACAAAGAGGCGGAGGAAGTAGAAGACCCCTACAAGGAGCAGAGAAAAGGAGGAGACCTCTAGGGTGAAGGAACTTTTCTGGGCAGAAAAGGCTAGACGTGATTTTGTAAACCGATGCCAAAAAGAAACTGGAGAATCTGCATTGAAAGAACCTCAGGCTGGTGGCCGATGGAAATGTCTAGCACCATCACTGGAGTCAGAGGTGAGAGCCCCAGATTAGAAGGAATGCTCTCACAATTCTGAAAAGAACCACCCAGCTGAAGCACAATATGGCTTCTCGCTGACATTCTACATTGACAGCTGAGACCTCCAATGACCTGAAACAAGACTCAAGTAAGGTTCCAGTGATATCAGGGATGTATAGTTATTTTGATTTATAGAATCCAGTATTGACCCATTGATGTTTAACAGGAAAATAGCCATGCACCCAGCTGGACTGGGGCTCCCCATCACCAGAACACTGTGCCGTGGTCACCGCAGAGCCATTAATTTTAAAATTAAGAAAACTTTATGGAATAGAGTTCACAATGCTTCTGAAAAAGAAATGACGTCTATAAAATATGAATAGCTTGTAAAAGACGGAATTATTTCAAATGTTAAAACAGAACTCCAGGTGGATAATAAAAAAATTCTAAAACAAATGAGGTGTATTTTACTTACTGGTAGTATAAGTACATACCTTGACTTCATATCAGCCTCCTATACTTCTCTGCACAGCGGCACTTAGCTAGGAGAGGCAGGGTCAGCTTCTTGAGCCAATCAGGGATCTTCTTCATGCTTACAGGGAGGGTTTATATGGATGAGCTCATCAGTGTACTGTTCCTTCTTCACTGTCCAGTCTCGGGGGGGAGATGGACCCTAGACCAGGTCAAGTTGCTTACCTTCAGTATGACCTTCAAAAAGTTCCAGGACCTGTCTGGATTTCAGCTTTATTGTACGTGAACAAGCAACATGAAACTAGGGAACCCCCTTTTCTGGTATCTTTCATTCCAAACTGGACTTAATGGCAGAGTAGTGTACGATACAGTGTAGATATTTGCCAGCACACCGTGAATCTTCAGGTTGAGTCCCAATGTTTTTTATTGAAGTATGAACACATCACAAACGAGAGAGAGTGCAACGTTTCGGAACAGCACAGGACCCCTTCGTCAGGTAGGGTCCTGAGCACCTCGAAAACATTGCTCTCTCTAGTTTTCGATAAGATCATGTTTCAGTAAAAAAAAGACGTTTGGACTCAACCTGAATATCTGGGGTGTGCTGGCATATATCTACACTGTATCATACACTACTTTACTACTAAGTCCAGTTTTGAGCAAAAGACAGCAGAAGAAGGGGTCTCAGTTGGGTTTCATGTTGCTTGTTTGGTACAATAAAGCTGAACTCCAGACAGGTCCTGGAACGTCTTGAAGATTATACTAAACGTAAGCAACTTGACCTGGTCTAGGGCCCATCCCACTGAGACTGGACAGTAAAGGACCAGCAGTACAATGATGAGCTCATCCATATAAGCCCTCCTCAACCTGACGATCGGTGGTGTGCTGGTAAATATCTACACTATATTGTACACTTCTCCACCACTAAGTCCAGTTTTGGATGCAAGACACCAGAAGATGGGTTTCCAGTTGGGGCTTCATGTTGCTTGTTCAGTACAATAAAGCTGAACTCCAGACAGGTCCTGGAACTTCTTGAAGATTATACTAAACGTAAGCAACTTGACCTGGTCTAGGGCCCATCCCACTGAGACTGGACAGTGAAGGAGAAGTACATAGATGAGCTCATCCACATAGGTCCTCCTGAACCTGAAGATCCATGGTGTGCTGGTAAATATCTACACTGTATCATGCATGTTCCAGCCTCTGGCTGGTGGTTGATGAAGCACCCATTATTTTAGATCCTATTCCAGGAACGTGTGCGATGGGAATATGGTTAATGGTAGAGTAGGGGGGACACGTTAGGAAGGCCCAATGTTGCTTGTGTCACTCTCTTAGGCCAGTTCATAGCACAGGGGGATTTCCGTTGACTGCTAGGATTTTGTTTCAGAAACAAGCATGTGTTTAAAATGTTTAATCTAAAAAGCTTGTGTCACTGATGATAATAGGAACTTCTGCAGGTAAAGTGTATGTAAAGCCAAGAGAAAGATTAGAACCCCTGTTAGGTTTTTATTCCCATGGGTAGAAGAAAGGTGTTGGCCATGTGGGTTTTCTCAGTCAGGTCATAAGCCGTGTAGAGGACATGATTCTCCTTAGGCAGCTCTCACCTGAGTAATGGTGGGCTTTTTTTTTTTTTATTCAGACATATATCATAAAAAATCCATTGTGTTTCGGGGGTTCAAAGGGTCCTGGACTGGTAGATTTGTAGGGATCCTGTGCGGTAATCTGACAATTGCTTCAGATGCCAGTCAAGTAATTTAACCCCTTAGGCGTTCTAAAGGCCAGGAGGCAGGGGGCGGACTTTCTGTTCATGGGGCCATCGCGATTGGCAGTCACAGTGGTCTCATGATTGGAAGTAGAGATTGGGAGCTTTCCATCACCCACCAATAATTGTGCAGGGCACGTGCTCTCAGCACAGCATTGCTTACATTTAGGACACATACATACGGCCTCTTGGTGTTAAAGCCCACCCGCGGAGAGGCAGCATAAATGCGTACGGCCGCCGGGAAGAGGTTAAAGAGCATCTGGAGCGATCTTCACACTAAACACCCCTCAGAATCCCTCCAACAGTACCAAGCCCTGATGAAAGAGGAACCCTTTAAACCTCCAAAACACGTTGGATTTTTATTATATAAGACTCTGAATAAAATTAAATCTGGAATTGATACATTCTGCTTGTGGTACTGTCCTCCTGGAACACCTTACGTCAGAATTCATTGATGTCTGTCTCTGTTAGGGGGATTTACTCTCACTGGTTGTCTTGGTGGCCATTGTGCCAGGGAGTGCAAATAATGGGAAATTAAATTTTTGACAACCATCAATTTTGAGAAATTTCCTCTAACTTCTTCTCCTATACACTCAACAGACGGTAAAGGGACATTTCCCCAAAGACACAAACAAAACTTGTCACGGGTTTAAACCATTCCCTACTCTATCCAAATGGAAAAGTTGTGGTTTCAGATACTAGATTTTAATTTCCATACTGTGGCCCTAGCAGTGATTGATGAGATCTGCCATACTCTACATTTCCTCTGTCTGCTGGTACAGGTCAGACTGGATTGTGACCTGCGGTGATTGGCCTCTAGATCAGGTGTGTCTTGTCGGTCACTTGTAGTTTACAGTGGATCTCCTCAGAGTACGGCACACTGTGGAGACGTCACCTTCACAACTCACACGCCATCAGATCTCCCCACACTCCACCTACTTCACTGCACCCTGTCACTCTATTATTTTAGGCTGCACCGCGCCATTTAAATCAATATTGTTCTTTGTCTTAAAAAAGGTGTGGCTGCAAAACAAGAACGAAGGTAATAACTGTGGGGGATGGACTGGTAGGAAGAGTAGAAGATTCCATTATTAGCTGAGGGCTTCCCTGAAGAGATCGGTTTTCAGAGATCGCCTAAAAGTGAGCAGAGTAGGCGATAGTCTGATAAATTGGGGTAGAGAGTTCCAGAGGATGGGGGAAGCTCTGGAGAAGTCCTGGAGACGAGCATGGGAGGAGACAAGGGTGCTAGAGAGCAGGAGGTCGTGGGAGGAGCGGAGAGGACGGCTTGGGTGATATTTGGAGACAAGATTGGTGATGTAATTTGGGGGTGGAGTTATAAATGGCTTTATACGTTATTGTTAATGTTTTGAATTTTATCTGTTGGGCAATGGGAGGCCAGTGGAGGGATTGGAAGAGAGGGATAGAGGACACTGAGTGGAGGTCAGTGGAGGGATTGGCAGAGAGGGATGGAGGACACTGAGTGGAGGTCAGTGGAGGGATTGGCAGAGAGGGATGGAGGACACTGAGTGGAGGTCAGTGGAGGGATTGGCAGAGAGGGGTGGAGGACACTGAGTGGAGGTCAGTGGAGGGATTGGCAGAGAGGGATGGAGGACACTGAGTGGAGGTCAGTGGAGGGATTGGCAGAGAGGGCTGGAGAACACTGAATGGAGGCCAGTGGAGGGATTGGCAAAGAGGGGTGGAGGACACTGAATGAAGACCAGTGTAGGGATTGGCAGAGAGGGATGGAGGACACTGAATGGAGACCAGTGTAGGGATTGGCAGAGAGGGGTGGAGGACACTGAATGGAGGCCAGTGGAGGGATTGGCAGAGAGGTGTGGAGGACACTGAGTGGAGGCCAGTGGAGGGATTGGCAGAGAGGGGTGGAGGACACTGAGGAGGCCAGTGGAGGGATTGGCAGAGAGGGGTGGAGGACACTGAGTGGAGGCCAGGGGAGCGATTGGCAGAGAGGGGTGGAGGACACTGAATGGAGGCCAGTGGAGGGATTGGCAGAGAGGGATGGAAGACACTGAGTGGAGGTCAGTGGAGGGATTGGCAGAGAGGGGTGGAGGACACTGAATGGAGGCCAGTGGAGGGATTGGCAGAGAGGGGTGGAAGACACTGAGTGGAGGGATTGGCAGAGAGGGGTGGAGGACACTGAGTGGAGGCCAGTGGAGGTATTGGCAGAGAGGGGTGGAGGACACTGAGTGGAGGCCAGTGTAGGGATTGGCAGAGAGGGGTGGAGGACACTGAGTGGAGGTCAGTGGAGGGATTGGCAGAGAGGGGTGGAGGACACTGAATGGAGGCCAGTGGAGGGATTGGCAGAGAGGGGTGGAAGACACTGAGTGGAGGCCAGTGGAGGGATTGGCAGAGAGGGGTGGAGGACACTGAGTGGAGGCCAGTGGAGGGATTGGCAGAGAGGGGTGGAGGACACTGAGTGGAGGCCAGTGGAGGGATTGGCAGAGAGGGGTGGAGGCCAGTGGAGGGATTGGCAGAGAGGGGTGGAGGACACTGAGTGGAGGGTTTGGCAGAGAGGGGTGGAGGACACTGAATGGAGGCCAGTGGGAGGGATTGGCAGAGAGGGGTGGCAGATACAGAATGGTTAATAAAGTGGATAAGTCTGGCAGCAGCATTCATGAAAGTGCTGCGGGGGAAGCAGAATCTGCTGCTTGGAGCCAGGTTTCTGTAAAAGGGAATGGGAGACAGATAAATGGTCCCTGTCTGCACTATGTGGATCCTTCAGCCAACCCACATGTCACTACTGTGACCTGTATTGAGCTTGGGATCGATGACGGAAACCACAGTGAGGGCATCATTCGTCACACCCAGAAGTGCTGAATGCAGAACATTCTTTATCAAGCTTCGATCTTCAATGTAGAGTAATTCAGTGTCTCAGGCAGCAAGACAGGTAAGTATTTGGGCTCCATGTACACTGCGGCTGATAAACTCACGTTTAGGAGCTTTTCTGTGTTTTTTTCAGCAGCTCCTGAACTCCCCCTAATGTCCTCCTATGTGTCCGTGTACACATCTTCGTTTACAGGCAGTTGAGTTTACAGTCTTTTTTTGAACGCACCAAACTTGCGTTCAGCAGTCGATTTTATCAGCGTTTCAAATGCAAAATGTGGCAAATTTGTGTTTGAAATTTTTTTTTAACTCTTCCAGTTCCCGATGCTGTCCAGAGCCTTTTTTTCATCATGAAAAATACATGCAAAGCGTTTTCAAGGTGCTCAGATGGGCAAAACACTGAACACAGGATGTTCCTACCAAGCTTGTCACACATTGTATAGACCAATTCACACCTCAGACCTCTCCCACCCTTGGAAACAAAAGATATGTTAATGACCAATTCACACCTCAGACCTCTCCCACCCTTGGAAACAAAAGATATGTTAATAACCATTCACACCTCGGACCTCTCCCACCCTTGGAAACAAAAGATATGTTAATGACCATTCACACCTCAGACCTCTCCCACCCTTGGAAACAAAAGATATGTTAATAACCATTCACACCTCAGACCTCTCCCACCCTTGGAAACAAAAGATATGTTAATAACCATTCACACCTCGGACCTCTCCCACCCTTGGAAACAAAAGATATGTTAATGACCATTCACACCTCAAATTCCTCATGAAGACCCCCTGTCAGGTGACCTTAATGATTCCCTCCAGGAGGCACCTGTCCCACCCTTGGAAACAAAAGAAATGTTAATCAGCAACTCACACCTAAGCTAATCTCAAAACGTACTATTGTCTCTGCTTCTACTCTCTGTATTTCTCTGAAACAGTCTGAAATAGTTAATAATTTTCCACTTTTCAGCGCATTCCGGGCATTTGGGAGGTGCTCCTGTGCTTATCTTTAAAAACGCTTCTAAACGCAAACGCACATAAACGCGGTATGCAAACACGGCTAAACAGACATTTTTTAACCTATGTTTTCCAGCAGTCAGTTTCCATCGTTCAGAAGTGTCCCATATCCCGTGTTCTGACTGCTGGAAAAACGAAGGTTAAAAAACATCTGTTTAGCAACGTTTATGCGCATTTGCATTTAGAAGCGTTTTTTAAGGATAACATCAGGAGACCTTCCTAAATGCACTGAAAAACAGTAAAAACGTAACTATTTCAGACATTTTGAGAGAAATTGAGAGAGAGAGCAGAAGCGGGGGAGAGCAGAAGCAGAGAAAGCAGAAGCGGGGAGAGCAGAAGCGGGGAGAGCAGAAGCAGAGAGAGCAGAAGCAGGGAAAGCAGAAGCGGAGAGAGCAGAAGCGGGGAGAGCAGAAGCAGAGAGAGCGGAAGCGGGGAGAGCAGAAGCAGAGAGAGCAGAAGCGGGGGGAGCAGAAGCAGAGAGAGCAGAAGCGGGGGGAGCAGAAGCGGGGAAAGCGGAAGCAGAGAGAGCGGGGAGAGCGGAAGAGGGGAGAGCAGAAGCGGAGGGAGCAGAAGCAGAGAGAGCAGAAGCGGGGGGAGCAGAAGCAGAGGGAGCAGAAGCAGAGAGAGCAGAAGCGGGGGGAGCAGAAGCAGAGAGAGTAGAAGCAGAGAGCAGAAGCGGGGAGAACAGAAGCAGACAGAGCAGAAGCAGAGGGAGCAGAAGCAGAGAGAGCAGAAGCGGGGGGAGCAGAAGCAGAGAGAGTAGAAGCAGAGAGCAGAAGCGGGGAGAACAGAAGCAGAGAGAGCGGAAGCGGGGAGAGCAGAAGCGGAGGGAGCAGAAGCAGAGAGAGCAGAAGCGGGGGGAGCAGAAGCAGAGAGAGTAGAAGCAGAGAGCAGAAGCGGGGGGAGCAGAAGCGGGGAAAGCGGAAGCAGAGAGAGCGGAAGCGGGGAGAGCAGAAGCGGAGGGAGCAGAAGCAGAGAGAGCAGAAGCAGGGGGAGCAGAAGCAGAGAGAGTAGAAGCAGAGAGCAGAAGCGGGGAGAACAGAAGCAGAGAGAGCGGAAGCAGAGGGAGCAGAAGCAGAGAGAGTAGAAGCAGAGAGCAGAAGCGGGGAGAACAGAAGCAGAGAGAGCGGAAGCGGGGAGAGCGGAAGCGGGGAGAGCAGAAGCGGAGGGAGCAGAAGCAGAGAGAGCAGAAGCGGGGGGAGCAGAAGCAGAGAGAGTAGAAGCGGGGAGAACAGAAGCAGAGAGAGCGGAAGCAGAGGGAGCACAAGCAGAAAGAGTAGAAGCAGAGAGTAGAAGCTGGGAGAACAGAAGCAGAGAGAGCGGAAGCGGGGAGAGCAGAAGCGGGGAGAGCAGAAGCGGAGAGAGCAGAAGTGGGGGGGAGCAGAAGCGGGGAGAGCAGAAGCGGAGAGAGAAGAAGCGGGGAGAGCAGTATGTGTGGAGATGACGGGTCTTTTCTGGTTGTAGTCACTATGGATCCCATCATGAACATAATGCGGCGCGTTCTACCATTTTATTCTTCATGCGAAACCTGGAACTGACTGCGCTGGTGTGCCGGGTCCATTTGAGTACCCGGAAAACGCTTTGCATGCATTTCTGATGATGAAAAAAGGCTCTGGACAGCATCTGGACATGGAACAGTTAAAAAACGCTTCTGAACGCAAACGCTTAGAAACACAATTAGCCGCATTTGCACGCATCTACAAACATTTGATGTTTGGCACGCTGATAAAATCTACTGAATGCAAGTTTGGTGCGTTCAAAAAAACGACTGTAAACTCCACTGCTTGTATAGGACTCTGTGTACACAGACACAGAGGAGGACATTAGGGGGAGTTCAGGGACTGCTGAATAAAACACAGAAAAGCTCCTAAACGTGCGTTTATCAGCCGCAGTGTACATGAGCCCCTAGTTGCTTGTTTTGCAGAGATGCCTGCAGGGTCACTTTAAGGGCGCGTTCACACTTGTCTTATTGGTTTTTAACGCTCCCCAAACGCCCTATGCGCGGTTTTGAGGCATTTGAACCGCACCACAAACACCTATAATGAAGTTAAATGGCAAACGCCTCGCAACTGCGTAGCAAACACCCAGCAAATGTCTGCCAGGCATTTGAGGAGCGGCACCATAGACTTGAATGGGAGGCTTCAACTCCTCCTGACTGGACATGAGGCGTCAGTTTTGCCGCAATGTGACACTAATGCTTCAGTGTGAACAGTGCTGTGTGCTACCATATGCAGAATTTTCATAGGCATTTGGGAAGCGTTAAAAACACTTCCCAAATGCCTGTCTGACGCCTGCTGGCAAAGCTAGTGTGAACGGAGCCTAAGCGAATTACAGGCCAATGTTTTAAACAAATTTGTTATACTTTCCTATCTATTTACTAATCCTAACCACAGAGGAATTCACAATAGTCAATGCTGACTGAGGGGGTGAAGTTCCGCTCTAACTGGTCACGGCTTGACTCTCATTCAGGGTGTCAGGCCGCACCACAGCCAAAGCATGCCTTGTTACCCTGTATTAGGATCACCATCGGAGGTGACACCATCACTCCCAAAGACTAAAGTGCCACTAGTACTGTGTGGGCATTGGGGGGGTCTTCTTCCTGATGACATCATTCTCATGAGCCTTTATTAGTCTGACTCCTTCATTGATAAATCTCCCATTCTGTCCTCTGCACTATTACTGCCCACATAGTCTTGGAGCCCTGTGTGTTCTCTCTCGTATTGTCTTCATTACCCGGCCCTGAGTCCTGGTACTGACCCAGAAGTCATATCTGTAGTCTACAGCATGGCCCAGATAAAATTCAGCACCGCACACTCCCAGCCCTGACCACATGGCCTCCTGCAAACCCACCAACCTGGCTGCCCACCCCCCAACCTGACCACTCAGCCTGCCTACACTGGCCTAGTCACATGACCTTGTACATCCTCTGGTCTGACCTCATGGCCTGCCTGCACACCTTTGTACCTGACTATACCATCTGCCTACACACTCTGCAGCCTGACCTCATGGCCTGCCTGTACACCCTCTTGCCTGACATCATGACCTACCTGCCGCCCTCTGAGCCTGACCTCATGATCTGCCTGCACACCCTCTGGCATGAGCTCATGACCTTACTTCACACCCTGTGGCCTGACCTCATGATCTGCCTGCACGCCCTCTGATCTGGCCTCTTGACCTGCCTGCACACCCTCTGGCCTGACCTCATGACCTGCCTGCACACCCTTCAGCCTGACCTCACGACCTGCCTGCACACCCTTCAGCCTGACCTCATGACCTGCCTGCACACCCTTCAGCCTGACCTCACGACCTGCCTGCATGCCCTTTGAACTTGCCTCATGACCTGCCTGCACACACTCTGGCCTGACCTCAAGCAGTGGTATATTTAGGATTTGTGCTGCCCTAGGCAACACAAAAATCACCCCCCCCCAACATTGACCAACAACACCCCTGCCCCACCACAAGAGAGCCTTCCACTACCACTACCCCCATACACCAGCCACCATCCGCCACGGCAAGACAGAGAAAGACGCTCACCTTCACAGCTCTGGATATTCATGGGAACAAGAATGGGGTAGTGCATACACCTTCATGAAACCAGCAGTCTCTCTCAGAACCCACCAGGTCCCCATGCAGCACATGTCCCTTCCAAGGGGAAGAGCTGCCCCCCTGAAAAATGCCGCCCTAGGCAAATGCCTTGTTTGCCTTGTGGTAAATACACCCCTGATCTCAAGACCTACCTGCATGCACTCTGGTCTGACCTCATGACCTGCCTGCACATCCTCTGGCCTGACCTCATGACCTGTCTGCACACCCTCTGGCCTGACCTCATGACCTGCCTACATGCCCTTTGAACTTGCTTCATGACCTGCCTGCACACCCTCTTGCCTGACCTCATGGGTTGTCTGCACACCCTCTTGCCTGACCCCACTGTATGCCTGCAAACCCTCCAGCCTGACCTTATTATCTTCTTAAACACTCTTCAGCCTGACCACATTGCCTGCCTGTGGAACATGTCCTACCAATAAGGACCACACTCTTCTCCAGGAACCAAATACTTCTTGTTATGATGATTAAAGCTTTATTCAAAATATTAGAGAACATTAAACAGAAGACAGTTCTGATCTTTACGTTGAATTCATAGGATTATAAATGAAGTCCGGTAGCATAGGTAATGAGATCCATCCCAGATTGGGTAAAGGAAGCAACCAATAGGAGATATAAGCAGTGCAGAAGATAACCAGCCACCCATCATTATTCAAGATGCTTAGCATAAGTTGATGCCTTTTTGTGGCTTTCTCTAATGTCTGAAAATGGAAAAGAAAAAGTCTATTAGTTTCATAAAGAACTGACAGGTCTTAAATAAGTATCAGTGTGTGCTGGGGGAGAAGAGGGCAACAATGTGTGTGTCTATAAGGAGATATATACTATATTGCCAAAAGTATTGCCCCCGCCCTCCCAATCATGTGATTCAGGCGTTCCAATCCCCTCCATATCATGTGATTCAGGTGTTCCAATCCCCTCCATATCATGTGATTCAGGTGTTCCAATCCCCTCCATATCATGTGATTCAGGTGCCCCAATCCCCTCCATAGCATGTGATTCAGGTGCTCCAATCCCCTCCATATCATGTGATTCAGGTGTTCCAATCCCCTCCAAGTCATGTGATTCAGATGTTCCAATCCCCTCCATATCATGTGATTCAGGTGTTCCAATCCCCTCCATGGACACAGGTGTATACAATCAAGCCCCTAGGCATGCAGACGGCTTCTACAAACATTGGTGAAAGAATGGGTCGCTCTCAGGAGCTCAGTGACTCCAAGCGTGGTCCCGTGATAGGTGGCCACCTGGGCAATAAGTCCATCCGTGACATTTACTGGCTACTAAATATTCCACGCTCAACTGTTAGTGGGATTATAACAAAGTGGAAGCAACTGGGAACAGCAGCCACTCAGCCACCGAGTGGTAGGCCACGTCACATGACAGGGCGGGGTCAGCGCATGCTGAAGCGCACAGTGCGCAGAAGTCACCAACTGTCTGCAGAGTCAATAGCTAAAGACCTCCAAACTTGGTGTGGCCTTCAGATGAGCCCAACAACAGTGCGTAGAGAGCTTCATGGAATGGGTTTCCATGGCCGAGCAGCTGCATCCAAGCCTTCCATCACCAAGTGCAATGCAAAGCGTTGGATGCCGTGGTGTAAAGCACGCCGCCACTGGACTCTAGAGCAGGGGAGACGTGTTCTCTGGAGTGACCAATCATGCTTCTCTGTCTGGCAATCCGATGGACATGTCTGGGTTTGGAGGTTGCCAGGAGAACGGTACTTGCCTGACTGCATTGTGCTGAGTGTAAAGTTCGGTGGAGGGGGGATTATGGCGTGGGGTTGTTTTTCAGAGGTTAGACTTGGCCCCCTAGTTCCAGTGAAGGGAACACTTAAGGTGACATTTTGGACAATTTCATGCCCCCAACTTTGTGGGAGCATGAAATTGAGTGATTTTATATTGTAATATTGTAAATGTAATGTAATAACAATTATTCTTAAAAATATTCCCTCCTGGCTCCTCCTACCCAGCGGTGTATTTAGGTTTTGAGCTGCCATAGGCAACACAAAGATCGAACGCTTCCTCCCTGGCGAAGAGAGCCTGACACCAACCAACACTGCCCCCCTGTGGAGAGAGCGTGACAGTGACCAACAACACCCCTGCCCCATTCCCCACCTGAGAGAGCCTATCCACTAACACCCACCCCCCCCCCCCCCCCCCGCCAGCCCCACATGGCAAAAGAGAGAAAGACACTCACCTTCACAACTCCGGACATCCCTGGGAAGGACAATCGGGCTCTGCATACACCATCAAGCAGCCCACAGCCTCTCTCGGATCCCACCTGGTCCCCATGCCACATATGACCCTTCTTCCAGGGGGCAGTGCTGACCCCTACAAATCGCCACCCTATGCAAATGCCTTGTTTGCCTTGTGGTATATACGTCCATGCTTCATAGCATGTTTACAAAAGATCTGGTTCAATGTCTTTTATAACACGTGTTGGTCCCTCACCTCCGGCTGCCCCGTGTGATGGAGCGCTCGACAATGGGTGTGAGTTCCTGTAGCCGTAACATCACCCATCGCCCCTCTGTTGCTGGAGCACCCTCTACTCCCCTGCAGCAGCCACTCTCTGACACAGGGGAGCCATAGTTGTGGGATCACGTGACCAGACTGGAGCGGATTAAGGCCCAGCTCTTCTGAACACCTTTTCTCCTGGTAGGAGAAAAGCAGCTTAAAAACCATTTAGGCGTTCATTCATTCCATTGACCAGAATATTCATTTATTAAGGCCAATGAAATGAATGAACCTCAAGCGCTAAACACTCCCAGCATGTAAGCACTTTTTTGGATCAAATGCTCCTTTGCTCGATGCGCAATCGATGCTTTTTTTTTCAGCCTATAAACGCTTCTTTTCTAATATGCCTGTAAATATCTGTGTGCACACACGGGCTAACATGGGGGGAGGGGATTTAGAGACTGAAATAAAATGCGGGTAAAAGTGCATTTTTTTACGTCCCGTGTGCATGAGGTCCGAAAATAGTGGGAGGAATTTGTAATTTTTTCAGAAAAAGCAATTGATTTGGTACAGTCACTATATCGATGACCTGTAATGGTGTAGGGTGGAGTCAAGGAGCTCTTGGATGATTTTTTTTTTTAGATTATTTAAACAAGAAGGATTGCACTTCTCATAGGAGCAGAACAGCAAACTTATTACCCTTTTTGGATGTCACTTTGAAATTTGAGGCAGGGACACAACTGGTCTCCACCACCACCATCTTTCGGAACCCCCTTGCTGGCAACTCCACACTTCTTGCATCAAGTTTCCACCCTACACATAGTTCATTCCAGCTAAAGAAAATATTTCTACACCTTCCGCGGGTCTCTCAGGCCCTTCCAGACCTCTGGGAGACCCATGTGACCATCTAGCACTTCCACCGGCTGCCCATAGACCTTAGATCATTTAAACAAGAAGGATTTAAATCTGCACTTCCAATTGGAGAAGAACAGCAAAGTTATTACCCTTTTTGGATGTCACTTTGATATGTGAGGCAGGGACACAACTGGTCTCCACCACCACCTTTAAAAACCCCAGTGCTGGCAACTCCACACTTCTAGGGTCACGTTGCCGCCCTACATAGGATGTAATCTACACCCGAGGGACAGTTAATTCCAGCTAGAAGAAATGGTTCTACACCTTCCACTGGTCTCTCAGGCCCTTCCGCCCCTCTGGGAGACTCAAGCAACCATCTAGCATTTTCACCGGCTACCCATAGACCGTAGATCATTTAAACATGAAGGATTTAAATCTGCACTTCCAATTGGAGCAGAACAGCAAAGTTATTACCCTTTTTGGATGTCACTTTGATATGTGAGGCAGGGACACAACTGGTCTCCACCACCACCTTTAGAAACCCCAGTGCTGGCAACGCCACACTTCTAGCGTCAAGTTGCCGCCCCACTCATAGGATGTAATCTACACCCATAGGAGAGTTCATTCCAGCTAGAAGAAATGGTTCTACACCTTCCACGGGTCTCTCAGGCCCTTCCGCCCCTCTGGGAGACCCATGCGACCATCTAGCACTTCCGTCGGCTGACCATAGAGGTAATCAGAGATCAGAACGGCTCCAATCACCTCAATGGTCGGAAACCGCAAGCGACGCACATTCATCACTTCCCTTTCCCAGAAGTAAGTGGCGCCATTTTTAAATTGGGAAAACATATGATCAGACCGATCTTGGTGTGATCAGATGCTGTTAAGGGCAGAGGAGACATCTGGGGTCTGATAGACCCCAGAACTCTCAGTAAAGGGTGCCTATCACTGCCTATTGCTATCACAGGATATTTACTGTAAAGTCCTAGTCCCTGTGTCAATATTGTAATAATAATAATAGTGTCATCAACTTCACCTCAGACTGACATGTCAACTTTTGCAACAATGTTTTCTGCTGGATTTGAGGATATTGTCAATATTAATCGCTTCCCTTCCACCCTATTGCAGATGTACTGCTACAGGGTGGCAGGACTGCACAAAATCACATATATATATATTTCCGGGTTGGGGGCACACGCGCCAACCATCTGCTCCACCATTGGAAGCTACAGATGTCAATCACTGGGTTCCGGCTGGAGACCCCCGCCAGCACCCAGCGATCGCAGAGTAACACTGACAGGGGAGAGACCTGCATGTAAACAACACAGGTCAATCTCCTGCCAGCAAGGACATGCTGCTTTGTATCTTTCTGCACAGCAAACAAAAACACAGCAGCATGTGTCCCTAGTAAACCACAAACAGGGCATCATGGAACACAGCACACAGGTAACCCTTTGATCGCCCCGCATGGTAACCTCTTCCTGCCCGGTGCCATTAGTACAGTGTCAGTGCTCTTTATTAGCACTGATCACTGTATTGGTGTCACTGGGGATGTCAGTGGCAGTTAGTCAGTTCCCCCCCCCAGTGTCAGAATGTCCGCCACAGTCCCACTATAAGTCGCTGATCTCCGCCATTACTTGTATAAACGAAAAAAATCCCAGTATCTATCCCGCCATTTGTAAACGCTATAACTTTCACCTAAACCAATTAATTTAAAAGGATTGGGATTTTTTTTTTGTAGCAAAGACACCGAGCAGAATACATTTTGGCCTAAATTTAGGAGGAAATTTGATTTTTTTTTTTTATTGGATATGTTTTATAGCAAAAAGTCAAATATATACTGTATGTATATATATTTTTTTTTTTTCAAAATTGTTGGTATTTTTTTGTTTCTAGCGCAAAAAAAAAACGCACAGGTTTTCAAATACCACGAAAAGAAAGCTCAATTTGTGGGGAAAAAAGGACATAAATGTAATTTGGGTGCAACGTTGCATGACCGCGTAATTGTCTATGTAACGCAGCGCCGTATTTCAAAAAATGGCCTGGTCAAGAAGGGGGGGGGGGGGGTAATCCTCTGGAGGGGTTAAGAAACATTTATTTACCTCTGGTATACTGCATGACAAAAACGTTTACAGATTGGGGAACATGGCTGCCGGGTCTCAAGCAGTAGGGCTCCCATTCTAAGAACTTTATGGTCCCCCCGTTACTACAGATCAGAAGGGAAGAGTAGAAAGACTCGGATGCACAGGGGTCTTCCTGGTGTGGACTGAATGCCTGTAGATACTGCAGAGTGCATAGGAAAGGTACGACTGTCACACCCCCCGGGATTGGGGAGAGCTTTCCCATAAAGCAATATATTATCTGTTCCACCACCAGGGTGATCTGTGTCAGTGATCGGCAATCTGCTGTATATTGGGTGTCCAACCTACCCTTTGTAGATACCTATGTCAGGGCGTTTTTGGGATGGTGTGAACTCTAAAGTGACCATCCAATGTGTCAAATCAATTCATGAAACTTCACAAGGGCAATATGTCCTTTTTTAAGTATATAAAGGGTGTGTCCTGCGGATGGGGAGGAGTTTTACATCGCATGATATTCGAGTGGATTTTCAGGCTTCACGGAGAGTCCCTCTGGGCTTGAATCACCGGGTCATTAGATTATAACTCACTATAGAACCTTCCAAGGACATTTTATAATAACATCCTCTGCCAAGTCATGGTGGCCAATGGACATATTGTCCAGTACTGTGATTTATCCCTAAATGGGGGAGGAAAAAAAAACACTTTTCCTGACTTCATGTTACGTGTGCAAGGTTGGCTTCATCCGATAGACTGAGAGGAGAAGGAAACCTTTAAGTCCTGGCAGGCAAACATATGTAATAAATAAATGTAATAAGAATATTCCTCCCACTGACACCAATGATGGGGCACTATTCCTTCCACTGACACCAATGATGGGGCACTATTCCTCCCACTGACACCAATGATGGGGCACTATTCCTTCCACTGACACCAATGATGGGGCACTATTCCTTCCACTGACACCAATGATGGGGCACTATTCCTCCCACTGATACCAATGATGGGACACTATTCCTCCCACTGACACCAATAATGGGACACTATTCCTTCCACTTACCAACAAAGGGGCACTATTCCTCCCACTGATACCAATGATGGGGCACTATTCCTCCCACTGACACCAATGATGGGGCACTATTCCTTCCACTGACACCAATGATGGGGCACTATTCCTCCCAATGATACCAATGATGGGGCAGTATTCCTCCCACTGACACCAATGATGGGGCACTATTCCTCCCACTGATACCAATGATGGGGCACTATTCCTCCCACTGACACCAATGATGGGGCACTATTCCTTCCACTGACACCAATGATGGGGAACTATTCCTTCCACTGATACCAATGATAGGGCACTATTCCTCCCACTGACACCAATGATGGGGCACTATTCCTCCCACTGATACCAATGATGGGGCAATATTCCTCCCACTGACACCAATGATGGGGCACTATTCCTTCCACTGACACCAATGATGGGGAACTATTCCTTCCACTGATACCAATGATAGGGCACTATTCCTCCCACTGACACCAATGATGGGGCACTATTCCTCCCACTGATACCAATGATGGGGCAATATTCCTCCCAATGATACCAATGATGGGGCACTATTCCTCCCACTGACACCAATGATGGGGCACTATTCCTCCCAATGATACCAATGATGGAGCACTATTCCTCCCACTGACACCAATGATGGGGCACTATTCCTCCCACTGACACCAATGATGGGGCACTATTCCTCCCACTGACACCAATGATGGGATACTATTCATCTCACTGACACCAATGATGGGGCACAATTCCTTCCATTGATACCAATGATGAGGCACTATTCCTCCCACTGACACCAATGATGGGACACTATTCCTCCCACTGATACCAATGATGGGACACTATTCCTCCCACTGACACCAATGATGGGACACTATTCCTCCCACTGACACCAATGATGAGACACTATACCTCCCACTGATACCAATGATGGGGCACTATTCCTCCCACTGATACCAACGATGGGGCACTATTCCTCCCACTGATACCAACGATGGGGCACTATTCCTCCCACTGACACCAACGATGGGGCACTATTCCTCCCACTGATACCAACGATGGGGCACTATTCCTCCCACTGACACCAACGATGGGGCACTATTCCTCCCACTGAAACCAACGATGGGGCACTATTCCTCCCACTGACACCAATGATGGGGCACTATTCCTCCCACTGACACCAATGATGGGGCACTATTCCTCCCACTGACACAAATGATGGGGCACTATTCCTCCCACTGATACCAATGATGGGGCACTATTCCTCCCACTGACACAAATGATGGGGCACTATTCCTCCCACTGACACCAATGATGGGGCTCTATCCCTTCTACTGACACCAATGATGGGACACTATTCCTCCCACTGATACCAACAATGGGGCACTATTCATCCTATTAATACCAATGATGGGGCATTGTTTACTCCCACTAACGCCAGGACATTTTTTTCTCCCGCTGGCCACAGTCTAGCCCCCTTAAAGTCTCAAGGACAGTACACTGGCCCTTTGCCTATAAAGTTTGTAGACCCCTGCCCTACATAGCTAGAGGTTCTCAGGAGATTTGCTGCCGCTACAAGCTGACAGAAGTAGCAACACCATCATCCTAACTTCTTTCAGCTTAGCTCGAGGAGTGGTGACAATCCAAATCTGGAAAGCAGAAGAGAACCAGGAGGAGGTGAGGGCTGTGCTCTCTCTCCCCTCCATCTCCTCCTCCTGCCACTGCAGAAATCCTGCAATGGGACTGTGCAGGGTTTGCTTACCCACGACCATTTCCTCTCAGCAAAGAATGTGGGTTGGGGGCAGGTAAGTAAACTCTGTAAAGTCCTGATCTTACAGTCAGCAGTGTCCCTGAGCCAAGATCCAATACCTCTGCAGCAGTGATTTGTGCTGGGGGGAGGCTTTCTGCTCATGGGGAGATTTGGGGGGAGGAGGGATTTGTGCTAGGAAGAAAACTTTTTCGCTGTGGGGGGGGGGGGGGATTTATTTTAGGAAGGGGGATTAGGGGGAGGATTTGCGCTAGTAGGGGTAATTGGGGGGGGGGGGTAAATTGTTCTAGGAGGGGGGATTTGGGGATATTTGTACTGGGGGAGGATTTGTGCTCATGGGGAAATGTGGTGGGAGGATTTAATCTTCGGATTACCAAAGATTTGTGCTGGGAGGGAGGATTTCAGCCGGTACTAGACTGCCTTGTCCTGACACTGCCCAGACATATATTTTAAAGGTACAATCTCACATCACTGACACTGTATCTTAGAGTTTTGAAAAGTTTTCTTAGAATTTGTAAGAGCTTTTTTTTCAGTCTGTATAAATCAGTAAATTATGAAATACATGACAGAGATACACACAGTACATACCCCATAAGGTCACTGTGGTGGGCTCACGCTGTCATCTTTACCATACTTTGCCCCCAGTCTTCTTATTATATCCTTGGCTTCATGCTCTTTCATTGGTGTTTTGCCCAGGAAAGGCTGTAGGACATCACAAGGAGTCAGGCTCCTCAGAAGGTGTGACATCGGGAGCTGAAGCCGTCCATTGGCAGGAAGGTGAAAGGCGACCACCAGCTCGATCCACACACAGCGAGGTTCATAGGCACGCTTTTTACGCCAGGGCTCATTTTTGCCAGAACGAGGAGGGTCCGATGGTCTCACCTTGCACCTTTCCTCTGAGATCTCCAGCTTCAGAGATCTGGAGGTGGATTCTGGCCTCCAGAACAATGTTTCTTCCATCCAATAGACAAAGGGCGGAGGTTCAGAGATGTGCTGGGCAGACGGCACAACTGGAAGGTCATTGAACTGGTCGGTGTTGGGACTGTGAACTACAATGTAGTGAGCAATCTCCTGTTTGTAGATATCGGTCCCCAGAATCCTCAGTTGAGGTTCCTCACCTCCACAATGCTGAGTCTTGTAGAAGGACAGAAGGTTGGACAACGGGAAGGAAAGCCTGAAGTTGCCGTACCGAGAAGCAGATTTATCAAATGCTGGAGAGCTGGCATATTGTTCCTTTATCTCTGTCTGGAATCTCTCGGCATTTCTTACATGTCGGACTTTGTCATAGGCCTGCTGGCGAGCGCTCTCAATGTCATCTGGATGGATGTCTGCACTCCAGAATGACAGGTCTTTAAATTCTTCTCTCTCGTGGTCTCCTCTTCCCTTAAAAGAATTTGATTCCAGAATTTTTTGTAAGGGTTCCAAATCGGTGACATGCTGCAGAGTCATGATGGGGAAGTCTATTAGTAGACGGAGAGAGAGATCGGTGCGAACACTGTCAATGTTCTCTTTCATGGTTTTCCCGACTTTCTTTATGTCATGTCCCAGAGAAGTCAGGTCTCTATAAGTCTCCTCGATGGACAGTAATTTTCCAGACTTGTAGTATCCTCGGCAGTTTCTGGAAGTTTTTATCTCCTTCAGATGGGACTGCATTGCGGCCAGGTATGTCTCAGCTCAGTATAAGCGTTCAGAACAGTTACAGATCTCTTATGTACAGAAAAAGTTTGAATTTGGTAACAGAGAACAGTCACACCCAAAATTCAATTTACAGGCAGAAAGTAAGAACTGGAGGAATCTGAACTGACTTCATTCCAGAAAATTCACAATTGCGATTCAGAAAAGAGAATGCGGATATAACTAATAACTAAAACTATATAACCAATGTGGCCAAAGGGCGATGTCCATTCAACTGGTGGATTCTGTGACATCGATGTCCATTCCACTGGTGGATTCTGTGACATCGATGTCCATTCAACTGGTGGATTCTGTGACATCGATGTCCATTCAACTGGTGGATTCTGTGACATCGATGTCCATTCAACTGGTGGATTCTGTGACATCGATGTCCATTCCACTGGTGGATTCTGTGACATCGATGTACATTCCACTGGTGGATTCTGTGACATCGATGTCCATTCAACTGGTGGATTCTGTGACATCGATGTCCATTCAACTGGTGGATTCTGTGACATCGATGTCCATTCAACTGGTGGATTCTGTGACATCGATGTCCATTCAACTGGTGGATTCTGTGACATCGATGTCCATTCAACTGGTGGATTCTGTGACATCGATGTCCATTCAACTGGTGGATTCTGTGACATCGATGTCCATTCAGCTGGTGGATTCTGTGACATCGATGTCCATTCAGCTGGTGGATTCTGTGACATCGATGTCCATTCAACTGGTGGATTCTGTGACATCGATGTCCATTCCACTGGTGGATTCTGTGACATCGATGTCCATTCAACTGGTGGATTCTGTGACATCGATGTCCATTCAACTGGTGGATTCTGTGACATCGATGTCCATTCAACTGGTGGATTCTGTGACATCGATGTCCATTCAGCTGGTGGATTCTGTGACATCGATGTCCATTCAACTGGTGGATTCTGTGACATCGATGTCCATTCAGCTGGTGGATTCTGTGACATCGATGTCCATTCAGCTGGTGGATTCTGTGACATCGATGTCCATTCAACTGGTGGATTCAGTGACATCGATGTCCATTCAAATGGTGGATTCTGTGACATCGATGTCCATTCAACTGGTGGATTCTGTGACATCGATGTCCATTCAGCTGGTGGATTCTGTGACATCGATGTCCATACAGCTGGTGGATTCTGTGACATCGATGTCCATTCAGCTGGTGGATTCTGTGACATCGATGTCCATTCAGCTGGTGGATTCTGTGACATCGATGTCCATTCAACTAGTGGATTCTGTGACATCGATGTCCATTCAATTGGTGGATTCTGTGACATCAATGTCCATTCAACTGGTGGATTCTGTGACATCAATGTCCATTCAACTGGTGGATTCTGTGATATTACTGCAAGAGGAGAACTAGAAACCTTTCCTAAAGTGTATTTAGCTACTTCAGTATCCGCAGAACGGTCTGTTGAGACACCCAACACACACACAGATCTCCGTCTGGCAGATCTGTTACCTTTGCAATCTGCATACAATCTGCCAACAGACAGTGCAATTGCATACAGATTGGCAATGAGCTTGACCGAGCGTTTAAAGGCACTAAAATACAATCCAATCTAATCTCTCCAATCTAATCTCTCTGGAGATATGAGCCCGAGTTTAAAAACACAGAAGTCACTAATTAATTTTAAGATTTAATTTCCCGAAGTGGGCAGTGCATAAAATATGTACAAAGTATAAAAAGTTACAGAAATACAAGAAGACACACAAATGACTATTCACTATAAAATAATAGGGAATAGAAGACAGAAATAAAACTTCACCAGGATTTACCCTGCGACTGGAGCAAGTCAGAAAATCAGCAATCCGTTGGTCGATCAACCAGCTCCATACGAATTACCATGTCCCAATGTCCGGGTACTCCATTTATGGGGATATGGACGTAGGCGGGACATTAGTCCTCGGCCAATTGACCCTGGGGGGCTGCTCCTGTACCCACCCACAGGATGTTCTGGGTGCTGACCTGCCCAAGTTAAATCGGACCAAGACCGCCTTGAAACACCATGTTGGGGATTAGATTTCTGACACCAGCACATCAGTCCAATCACGACAGTACCAAACACTGTTCGACTGTCGCACTCCAGCTCCACCAAACCATTTCCTGCATTTTCCTGGCCTTCTACCTAATCCACAAATATGTTTTTTTTACATCAGTGTGATGCACAGGGTGCCCTATCAGAAGGAAGCATTTCCATCTCTCTGCATTTAATATTTTAGCTGTTATGAGAGATGAAACATATTCCTTTGATCTATGTAAATACTTTCAAGCTCCCCAGACAGATCAAAGCCCCCCTGGTCATCTGCAGGGGAACTGTCTGGAGCCATTTCCTTCAAACCAGTTTCCCCAGAAGGTGACAAAACCTTATTAGCCCCAAGGTGTCACTTCCAGAGGAATCCGGGCTTTTCAGACTCTAATTGATGACCATCTGTGTCTGAGTACTTCTGACTGAATATTTCTATAATGACAAGGACTGAAACTACATCTACGATTACATTGCCATATCTTATCTACTCAAATCTTACATGTATGTTACAATTAATGTAGGCCAATATGTAGCCTGCTACATTTCGTAAAAAAAACAAAAAAAAAACAACAAATCAGTGTATATTATTTAGTCTGTAGAAAAGTTATAGACTACAAACTATGGCATATACAGTATATATATATATATATATATTTTTTTTTTTTTTTTTTTTTGAAAATTGATCAGCCCTGATGTACTTACGAATCTCACTTCTAAAATGCCAGGACAGTACAAATACCCCCAAATGACCCCTTTTTGGAAAGTAGACAGTTCAAGGTATTTAGTAAGAGGCATGCTGAGTTTTTTGAAATTGCAATTTTTTTGTTACAATTTTTTGGAAAATGAAAAATAGTTTTTTACAATTTTTTCTTTTACATACTATTACCAGTGCAGTACAATGTCGTTATGTAACTGGTGTGGCGGTGATCAGGGACACTGACTGGTGACAGTATGTAAAAAAATGTTTTTTTCAATTTTTAATATTTATTTTCTTTATTACAATTTTGTTTTTTGGGATTTTGTGACCATAGCAATACAGTATTACCATAGTAACCCTGCAATACTCTGGGGAGGTCATCAGGATTTTTTTTTTTTACTATGAGCACTTATAACAATGATAATCACTGTTATAAGCAACCATTTTTTTCTGAATGAAATCCATTCATTCAGTGTACTATTGTGATTGGCCACAGCTAATCACATGGTTCAGATTTGCTGTAATTGGCCTTACCTGTATCATGTGATCACTGTGAACAATTACACAGATCCACACAACAGCATACCTCCCAACTTTCTGAGATGGGAATGAGGAAAACCTACTAGCAAACGTACGTAGGCACCATTGATGGGACACAGTTCCTCCCAATGAAGCCAGTGATGGGGCACAATTCCCCCCAATTTACATCAACAATTGGGCACAATGACACCAATGATGGGACACAATTCCTCCCAATGAAACCAGTGATGGGGCACAATTCCCCCAATTTACATCAACAATGGGACCCAATGACACCAATGATGGGGCACAATTCCCCCCAATTTACATCAACAATGGGGCCCAATGAGACCAATGATGGGGCACAATTCCTCCCAACGAAGCCAGTGATGGGGCACAATTCCCCCCAATTTACATCAACAATGGGGCCCAATGACACCAATGATGGGGCACAATTCCCCGCAATTTACATCAACAATGGGGCCCAATGACACCAATGATGGGGCACAATTCCTCCCAATGAAGCCAGTGATGGGGCACAATTCCCCCCAATTTACATCAACAATGGGGCCCAATGACACCAATGATGGGGCACAATTCCCCCCAATTTACATCAACAATGGGGCCCAATGACACCAATGATGGGGCACAATTCCTCCTAATTTACATCAACAATGGGGTACAATGACACCAATGATGGGGCACTATTCCTCCCAATCATACAAATGATGGGACGCTATTCCTACCAATGACACCAACAATGGGGCACAATTACACCATTAATGGGAAACAATTCCTCCCAATGACACCAAGGATGGGGCATTGTTTACTCCAACTGATGCTGGGACATTTTCTACTCCCGATGGTCACAGTGTGGCCACTATAATGTCTTAAGGACAGTAAACTGGCCCTTTGTTTAAAAAGTTTGGAGACCCCTGCTATAGAACATGAATTTCACACGTGGGTAAGATGACATGTTGTTCCTCCAGCTGTAAGGAATTCAGTTCAGACTGAAATGGCAGCTCAGAGATGACATAATCTTATTAATCTCAATGCCTGCGCACTACTTTGTTGTCTTCACAAAGTCGGACACAGATCAGACCCTGCTGCAGCCTTTCCCCTTGTGACTTGCTACAATGTGCTGCTCACTGGAGGAGAGAAGACTGAGGAAATGCTACCTCCTGCCTGAAGCAATGATGATATCATCTGCGGCTAGGCAAAGTCCCCATTAAAGGATGTCTTTTTACCAGGGCTTTTTTTCAGCAGGAACATGCAGGAACGCAGTTCTGGCAACACCAGCACTGAATGTATGTAATGGCAAGGGGTGCTGGTGTGTGTTGGAAGGTCTAATGATGCTGGCTGCTGGGGGAGCTATAGTTACTAGAGGGGATTTATTTTTGCGTGGTCAATTGGTGCCGGGACGGTCTGTTGTTGCTGGTGGGGGATCTATATTTGCTGGGGGAGAATTTTTGCTGGAAGGGATCTACTGTTGAGGTAGGGTTCTGTTGTTTTTGGCTGCTGGAGAGCCTATTGATGCTGACTGCTGAGGGATTTGTTGTTACTGCTGAAGGTCTACTGTTGCTAGGATTGTATTTTGTTACAGGGGTCCATTATTGCTGAGGGAATCTATTGTGCTGAGGGAATCTATTGTTGCTGGTGGGGTCTATTGCTGCTGGCTGCAGGGGGTACATTTCTTTATGGCTTTTCTGGTTATTATTAAAAAATTCCATACAAATTCTACAAAATAATACTTGGCTCTGGGAGGTGGGTAGGGAGTGGAACCAAGGGAAGGTGCTCGGAGGTAGGTAGGGGGTGGAACCAAGGAACGGTGCTCATGGCTGGGTAGTGGGTGGAACCAAGGGATGGTGCTCAGAGGTGGGTAATGGGTGGAACCAAGGGAAGGTGCTCGGAGGTGGGTAGGGGGTGGAACCAAGGGATGATGTTCGGAGGTGGGAAGGGGTGGAACCAAGGGATGGTGTTCGGAGGTGGGTAGGGGGTGGAACCAAGGTAAGGTGCTCAGAGGTGGGTAGGGGGTGGAACCAAGGCACGATGTTCGGAGGTGGGAAGGGGTGGAACCAAGGGATGGTGTTCGGAGGTGGGAAGGGGTGGAACCAAGGGATGGTGTTCGGAGGTGGGTAGGGGGTGGAACCAAGGGACGGTGCTTGGAGGTGGGTAGGAGTAGAACCAAGGGAAGGTGCTTGGAGGTGGGTAGGGGGTGGAACCAAGGAACGGTGTTCGGGGGTGGGACGGGGTGGAACCAAGGGATGGTGTTCAGAGGTGGAAAGGGGTGGAACCAAGGGACGGTGTTCGGAGGTGGGTAGGGGGTGGAAACTAGGGACGGTGCTCGGAGGTGGGTAGGGGGTGGAACCAAGGGACGGTGCTCGGAGGTGGGTAGGGGGTGGAACCAAGGGAAGATGTTCAGAGGTGGGAGGGGTGGAACCAAGGGACGGTGTTTGGAGGTGGGAAGGGGTGGAACTAAGGGATGGTGTTCGAAAGTGGGTAGGGGGTGGAACCAAGGGACAGTGCTTGGAGGTGGGTAGGGGTAGAACCAAGGGAAGGTGCTTGGAGGTGGGTAGGGGGTGGAACCAAGGAACGGTGTTCGGGGGTGGGACGGGGTGGAACCAAGGGATGGTCCAAGGGACGATGCTCGGAGGTGGGTAGGGGGTGGAACCAAGGGACGGTGCTCGGAGGTGGGTAGGGGGTGGAACCAAGGGACGGTGCTCGGAGGTGGGTAGGGGGTGGAACCAAGGAAAGATGTTCAGAGGTGGGAGGGGTGGAACCAAGGGACGGTGTTCGGAGGTGGGAAGGAGTGGAACCAAGGGATGGTGTTCGGAGGTGGGTAGGGGGTGGAACCAAGGGAAGGTGCTCGGAGGTGGGTAGGGGGTGGAACCAAAGAACGGTGTTTGGGGGTGGGAAGGGGTGGGACTAAGGAATGGTGTTCAGAGGTGGAAAGGGGAGGATCCAAGGGACGGTGTTCGGAGGTGGGTAGGGAATGGAACAAAGGGATGGTGCTCGGAGGTGGGTAGGGGGTGGAACCAAATGACGGTGTTCGGAGGTGGGTAGGGGGCAGAGACACGAAGTAACTCAGAAGGGGGAGTTCCTGCACCTAGTTTCTGAAACAAAAAGCCCTAATAAAATTGTACATTGTCATATGTAAAAAGAACAAATACAACTTGTGTGCACCTCACAGGGTGACATAAAACCCTTCCTCACGTAGAGGGTGCAGTGACCAAGTGGTAAGGCGTTGGTCTGAATCCTGACACCTCAGCTGTGTTAACAAATGTTAATCTGACACACATCAGCTTCTGCCACAGCCTCTCACCTTGTGATGTGTTTGAACAAAGTAGCAATGTACAGTCAGATCACTGGGAGAGGAGAGACTGAGGGAATGCCACCTTCTGCCTGAAACAGACTGGTTATATCATCTGTGCCTAGGCAGAATCCCTGTAAAAGGACAGCTTTTTACTGATAAAAGAGGTGGAGCTTTTCTGGAAAATGCTACTAATGCTTTCATAACATAAAACAATTTGTCCAATAGAGGGCGTAGTGGCAGGGTGGAATCAAACAATAGATGGAAGGCTCAGTGAGCAAGGCTAGGCCCAAATATACTAGAGACAGATTGTGTTGTCATATGTAGAAAGTACAAACACCAAATACAACTTGTATGGAGGAATTGAGCTGTAATCTGAATAGAGGAAGGCCAGTGGATGTGTGTATCTGGATTTCACCAAATCATTTGATACAGTACTCCATAAATGCTTAATTTACTAATTGAGTTGTCCCTGACACTAATATAGCCCCAATCCAGCTATTTTCATTTTCTCCACTCAAAGATGAAACAGAGGGGGGGCACTCCTCCGCCGCGCACATTTCCTTGTCGATCGGCCTCCTGGGGAGTTGATCCTGTCCGCCACCTTTGTCCTCACCCTCTGCCTCCCTCCCCCCCCCCCCCGCTGTCATGGGGAAAAAAACGCGGCCTCCCGCGCCTCCAGTGCTCAGCTCCAGAGCCGACCTGCCTATGAGGCCTACTCAGCAGCTGAAGCCACGGCCTCAATTTTGGCCGCATCCCTGCCGCGGTCCTCAGGCTCCCCGGACGTCTCTTCAGACCTGGAGAGCCCCAACAGCCCCCTGTGCAGGGCACCAACCCCCCACAGCCCTCCTTGCAGGCCACGGACCACCCACGGCGCTCGGGGGCCGCAGACCACCCACAGCCCTCCATACAGGCCGCAGGTCACCCACAGCTCTCCCTGTGGGCCATAGATCACCCACAGCCTCCACTGCGGGCCGCAGACCACCCTCAGCCCTCCATGCGGGCCGTAGACCACCCACAGCCGCCCTTGCGGGATGCGGATCTCCTGGCCAGGTTTAAAACCATGCTGCAACAGGAGCTTCACACCGCTACCTCCAGACTGGCGAATCATCTCACCAAGGAAATTCGCGAATTGGGTAGCCGCACTAATGTGCTTGAAGATAAGATGGACGCCGCGGCTACGGTGATCGAAAATCACGAACAGGACCTTTCAGACTTGCAAAGAGAGCTTGACGAGGCTCTCTTGCGCTTGGAAGACTTTGAAAATAGGTCCCGTCGTGGTAATCTTCGCCTACGTGGCCTGCCCGAAGCCATCGTTGACCTCACGTCCACTGCCACCGCGCTTTTCCAAGAATTGGATCCGGCAATACCAATAGACTGTCTGGAGTTTGATCGCATTCATCGGGCCCTGGGTCCGAGGAGGTCTGAGGGTCCTCCTAGGGACATCATAATTAAATTCACTTATTACCGCACGAAAGAATCGCTACTTCGTTCTGCGCGAGACAAGCAAGATCTTCACTTTCAAGGTCATTCATACCAGCTATTTGCGGATCTATGTTTTTGATGTTGCTTATTTTTTGTTTTGCAGATTGCAACATCTTTCTATGCAATATTGATCTGTACTGTTGGTGATCCCTGATTCCCGCCGGCCCCTTACAGTCCGATTATAAGTTGAATTTTTCATTTTATCCCCCCCCCCCTTTTTTTTTTCGGTGTTATTGTACCTTTTTATATATACTGAGGGCCTCCCTGGCTCATGGTCCCATGCCTTATATGATTGGTGCCAGCTTCCGATCTAACGGGGTCGTGAACCAGGGATACCTAGTTTCTATTTTTTTGATATGTCTGTGTACCTGTTTACATTTTTTTATGTATTATGGTGTCATATTATGCATTATTAAGGTAATGTACTTGCATTGTCTTTTTGCCTGTTTTGTTCCTCCCCCCCCCTTTTTTTTTTTCTCCCTTCTTTCCTTCCCCTCCCCATGAAGGTTTTATGTAGTATGTTGGTTATGAAGCACCTCTGTGCCCAGTGGTAGAGCCACCCACCAAATAGATTTCAACACAAATTGTTTTTCACTTGCTGAAGGTGATTTCGCACCACCAACGTGGTATCCTCTTATTGCTGGGTGATTCGAATGTTGCTCTTAATTCCTCTGTCGATCGCCATTACCCGATGGCAGGGACCACTAGCCACGACCTCAGGAATCTAAATTGCGTGATACATTGCAAGCTTATGGTCTGGTTGATGTATGGCAATGCATCCTACGTCGCGGGAATACACTTTTTATTCGGCCCCACACTTGCGCTTTTGCAGAATAGATCACGTTTTCATTTCCTTTCATCATTTTTCTTTAATTCAGAATATTGTCATGTCGACCTCACCCTGGTCGGATCATGACCCACTGGTCTTTTCGCTAAGTCTTTCTGGTATGGCTCGGACCTCTTTTCGGTGGAGACTCCATGAATCCCTGCTCACCACTCGGGCTTCTTGCTCCCCGTTTCTTTCGCACATCCAATCCTATTTTACGGACAATGTGGGTTCTGTATCCTCGGCCGGCACTCTGTGGGAAGCTCAAAAGGCTACCATTAGGGGTCATCTAATTCAAATTGCCTCCTTCAGGAAACGGGCCAGAGAGAAGAAGATGCTGGAATTGACCTCGAGATTGGCCGTGGTGGATGCTACTTGGAAAGCCTGCCCAACTACGGCCAATAGGAAGGCTCAAGATGTGGTGGCTGCTGAACTTAATCTTCTTTCCACTATACGAGCTGAGAAGGCCTTACGTTGGGCCGGTCATAGGTTTTACACAAGCACCAATAAACCGGAGCCAATGTTGGCCAAGAAACGTAATTTGTTTGGTCACACGCATGGCCTCACCTCAGACCCTGTGAAAATTACTCATAGATTTGCAGATTTTTTGTCCTCTCTCTATCAAAAACCGAACACCGAACATGCTGATAGCATGCATGTTCGGCAACATGCTGTTGCCGAACATGCTGATAGCTTTTTTGCTGAGCTACGCCTACCCTCTTTATCAGACACGGCCCGAGATGCCCTGAATGCGGATATCTCTGAATCTGAACTCTACCAAGCCATCAAATCCGTAAAGGCCTCCAGATGGGTTTTCTGGGCTCTATTATAAAAAATTTGCCACCGTTCTGGTTCCTCATTTGATGGCCTTTTTCAATTCCTTGAAGCAGGGTTCCCGACTTTCCTTGGAGTCTCTTCAGGGACATATTACTATGATCCCTAAGAAAGCTGAAGATGCCTTTGACCCGCAAGCTTTCAGACCGATCTCTCTGCTAAACGTGGACTTGAAGATTCTGGGACAGATTCTGAGCACCCGAATTAACAAGTATCTAATCTCACTTATTCATCGTGATCAGGTTGGCTTCGTACAAGCTGCTGATAACAAAGTCATCCATCTCATTCATATTTTACATGGCCGCAAGATACCAGGGTTTCTTTTATCCCTAGATATTTATAAAGCGTTCGACTCACTTTCCTGCGAATATTTTACATATTTGCTGTCTAGATGGGGGTTTGGTAACACATTCCTGGCTTGGATCTCGGCCTTATATTCGTCTCCCTCGGCCTCGGTTAAATATGCAGGTTTTTTTCCCCATCCTTCTCTATTTTTAGGGGCACAAGACAGGGATGTCCATTATCACCTGCTCTTTTTGTTCTCGCTCTCGAACCTTTAGCTGCAGCCATTCGAAATCACCCGGATATTTCTGGTGTCCCCTATGCCGGCATTCAATAAAGGGCCAACTTCTATGCAGATGATGCCCTTTTGGTTTTAACCAACCCTCTCATTACTCTCCCTAATCTCCAGGCCATATTGGACCATTTCTCGACTATATCTGGCCTTTGCATCAATTTGTCTAAGACCACGGCATTGAATATTATGCTCCGTGCTGACCTGGTTGAACGGTTGCAGACTCAATTTTCCTACCGTTGGGCGTCCCATTCTCTGGCTTATCTTGGCGTTACTCTTACTCCCTCCTACTCTGCCTTATTTTTGGCCAATTATTACCCTTTACTGCGATCCATTACTTCCCTGCTTCACTCTTGGCGGTTTCCTTCTTTATCATGGATTGGCCGGATACATGCTGTTAAGATGACTGTTCTACCGAAGATCTTGTAATTTTTCCGTACTCTCCCTGTTCATGTTCCTGCATCTTTCCTTCGTGTACTACAGAGTCGGATTCTCAGTTTTATTTGGGCTCGTAAATGTCCCAGAGTGCCTAGAGCCACTTTGTATACCCATAGACTACGGGGAGGTTTGGGAGTTCCACATGTTTCTAGATACTATTTGGCGGCTCAGATTTCCCAGTTGTCTATGCTTCATGCCACAACAGATATTCCATTGTGGGTACTCTTGGAACTACCCAACTGTTCTCCGCTTTCTTTAACTACATTGCTTTGGCTCCCGCCTAAGTTGCACCCTCCGGATTTGAGCCTTATTATGCTTCACATTTTGAGAATCTGGGACTCTGTTAAATATTCGGGGAATTTAATTTCGCCATTCCTACCCCTTTTGCAGATCACTCACAATCCTTTATTTCCGCCAGGCCTAGAACATACCTCTTCTTTCTCTTGGTGGACCTCCCATGGCTTTGTTATTGTATATGATTTTCTGAACGCATCTTGGGAGTCTCTTCGAGAATCTAGGGGGGTCCCGCCGCGCTAATATTATCGGTATTTGCAATTGCGCCACTGGGTCCTATCCCTCTGTCGTACCTCTACATATCCTTACCGCAAAACGCCCTTTGAACACGCTTGTCAGCATTCCCCAGGGTCCCCTGGCCTTATTTCGGTAATATATGCCTCCCTTAACAGTAGGTCTTCTTCATCGCCTCTGTCTTATGTTTCTCAATGGGAACGAGATCTGGGTGTTTCGACTGTGGCGGAGGATTGGTGTAAGGCCTGGGATACGGTGGCGAAATGTTCATTTAATACAGTCACTCTTGAGGCAGCCTACAAAGTTCTACTTTGGTGGTACTGGGTCCCGGCTCGGACTGCTCACTTTAATCCGTCTAGCGGAGATAGGTGTTTCCGGAACTGTGGTCTACGCGGGGACGTCTTGCACATTTGGTGGTCATGCCCACAATTGATCGGCTTCTGGTCTAGGGTTTTCGGTTTGCTTCAAACGCTATTTCATATTACGGTCCATAGGGATACAAGGGTGGCCCTCCTGCATTGCCCAATTTTGGGTCTGTCTAGGTCTCAACAGAAATTGGCATCCTACCTATTCATTTCGGCTAAACATACTATAGCTCAAGCTTGGAGAACCCCTTTGGTAGCCTTCCAAGGGATGAGGACTCGGATGAATGCTATGTTGTTCAATGAGCAGATGTCTACCATTCTTCATGATTCTCATCCGAGATTCCTTAAGGTTTGGGAACCTTGGATACCCTATTCCTTGCCATCCCTGCCTCCTACTAGTTATGGCCTCCTATAGTCCCTGCTGGTGTTAGCCCCAGATCCGTGATCCCTTTAATTTCCCTTCTTTCATGTTTTCTTTCTGATTCCCTTTTGTTTTCTTTTCTTGCTATTTTCTTCTAATTTCTTTTCTTTTCCCTTTTTTCTAATATAATGTTGGATTATTGCTGCTCTTTGGCTCGGCTGTTTGCCGTCCCTTTTTGATGTCTTCGGACTTTTTTGTTATTTGACTATTACAAGGCAGCAGGATGTTCCTGTCTATGTTATTGTTCCGCTCTGCCCCTGCGAGGGCTTGATATGTTCTTAAAAATCAAAACTTTCCTAATAAAAATATTGAAACAGAAAGGAGAAACAGAGTACAGGGGCGGGGTTTCTTTTTTTGACTGATCACAATGATAGCCAATCACAGGCTACTACAGCAATCATCATCAATCAATTTGAAATGTAGACCCTAAGCCCGGGTTTACACTACAGCGGTAGCAGAAAACCCATGTGATTCGCACAGAAACCGCACCGCATTCCTGTACAAATCACATGCGATTTGTGTGCGGTGCGATTGGAGTCGTACATTTTGAATGGATCTATTCACAGCGCATTCGCACCAAGCGCACAGTGCGCAGAAGTTGCCAACTGTCTGCAGAGCCAATAGCTAAAGACTTCCAAACTTGGTGTGGCCTTCAGATGAGTCCAACAACAGTGTGTAGAGAGCTTCATGGAATGGGTTTCCATGGCCGAGCAGCTGCATCCAAGCCTACCATCACCAAGTGCAATGCAAAGCGTCAGATGCCGTGGTGTAAAGCACGCCGCCACTGGACTCTGGAGCAGGGAAGATTTGTTCTCTGGAGTGACCACTCATGCTTCTCTGTCTGGCAATCCAATGGACGTGTCTGGGTTTGGCAGTTGCCAGGAGAACGGTACTTGCCTGACTGCATTGTGCCAAGTGTAAATTTTGGTGGAGGGGGGGATTATGGTGTGGGGTTGTTTTTCATAGGTTGGGCTTGGCCCCCTAATTCCAGTGAAGGGAACTCTTAAGGTGACATTTTGGACAATTTCATGCTCCCAACTTTGTGGGAGGAGTTTGGTGATGGCCCCTTCCTTCCAACATGACTGCCCACCAGTGCACAAAGCAAGGTCCATAAAGACATGGAGGAGCCAGTTTGGGGTGGAGGAACTTGACTGGCCTGCACAGAGTCCTGACCTCAACCCCATAGAACATTTTTGGTATGAATTAGAGCGGAGACTGCGAGCCAGGCCTCCTCCCCCGAAATCAATGCCTGACCTGACAAATGTGCTTCTGGAAGAATGGTCCAACCTTCCCATAGACAACCTCCTAAACCTTGTGGACGGCATTTCTTATCTCTTCCAGTAACAGAAAATTACTAAATACTATGCTGGAATCAAACAATTGATGGAAGAATCACATTGTATTGTCAGATGTACAAATACCACATATGACTTGTCCGCATTTCTCATAGGGTGACATAAAAGAACTTCTCCTATAGAGGGCACAGTGTCCAGGTGTTTTGGACTCGGTCACCTACAGACCATTTACCGTGATCTACCAGTGAGCCAAATTAATATAGAATTACGTGCACGTGGAAGAAAGACACTGACACTGTTGCAGTTTGCCAACTTCCTAAAATTCTGTTTTATTGAGGAACTAACAGTATCATTTATAGGGCTTATGATGCAGGCAAAGCATATACATTGATTGGGTGAAAAGTCCACTGGGTTTCTGCGTGTTCTTCCATCCGTGTTGATATCTTAATTATCATCATTGTTCTGTCAACTTATATCTGATTGTTTTCTTAAGACAGTAAGGAATTTAAAGAGCAAGAAGCAGATAGTAGCAAGACTATAGAATTGTCATTTTACTGATCATCTAATAAAACGTGGCTGTCTATCACAATCCACTACAATCCCCCCTTAAAATGGCTATTTTATTCCTGACTGTCCCTATGTCTTCTGATGTCCTGACTGCCTGGTGGCCCTCCCCTTGGAACTCTTTTAAGACGCATATAGAGCCCCTGAGTGGCTAATCCATCCCTAGAGTCTCGATACGTCCTGAGAAGGCCACAGTCAGGCACTGTCTTTCCCTGCTTGTAGTTGTCTGTTGGGGGGGAAAGTTGTAGCATTCCCTCTTTTTTATAAGTCTGAAATATGATGATCAGGGGCCACGGTCTGTAAGGGAGTATAGGATTCCCTTTCTTCACAGGGGAGTTCAACATTGTTATAGTTCAGGAATGTAGGGGAGATCTCGTTCACAGCTTTCCCTATTAGCCTCTTAATGCAAGGGATCACACAGCAGGCGACTATTGCCATTAGAATGATAATACCCAGGATAACCACCCCTGCTTGGGCGAGGGCTTTCTGCCAGCCACTCAGCCATCCAAACCACTGATCCCAGGGATGTGTAATACCTGAGTTTTCCTTAAGTTCATTTGACAGGTCCTCCAACCTCTTGATGGCCAGCGTCACCTTCCCATTTGGGCCTGTGTTATCTGGGATATACGTACAGCAGGTCATGGTCTTTGGTATCATTTTACAGACCCCCCCTTTTTCAGCTAATAACATATCGAGTGTCATACGATTTTGAAAGACCATGTTAGAAGTAGCCTCCAACTGCTCTGCTATCCCCTTTAGGGCATCTCGTGTGTAATTTACAAACCGTTGTTGATTATAGTAAATGTAGTTTATCCAATCTACATTCTTGTTCTCAGTGATGAAGAGGAATAGGGATTCAAATCCTGCGGCCACCTGGTCTCTGGCCTTGAATTCATCGGGTACCCCCCTTGGGACTCCCATTGCGTCCATATAGACATAGGGGTCAAAACTCCCTTGTGGGGCACTCCGTTTCTGCTTGTTTGCATGGGGGGGGGGGTTGGGCACCCCCTTAAGTAATGGATTTGAGAGGATATGCAGTGGCATTATGGCCTTGGCAAGGGTACATTCCCCTCTCCATTTCCCTGTCAGTCAGTCCTAATCTTCTGATCACCACAGATCCAGAATATATCCCCTAATGATATGACCTGGTTCTGGGTTCGATCTGACCAGGCTGTACTATAAGCAGCGCAGAATCCCTTTGTGAAATTCCCCAGGAACCTTCCTCCTCCCTCGTAGTTGGCATAGCAGGTATAATTACCGGGATATATAGTTATCCCATTTGGCCCATTTGGGGCCTTTTCGTCTCCTTGGATTAGGGGGTAACGCTTCTTCCAGTCCTCACATAAAGACTGGTTCGTAGAGATGTTAGTATACAGGCTTAAGACACACTCCTCTATGGAATCTGGTAGGGTTAGTGACACCGTCCCCAGATGTGGTCTGGCATGCCCACACACATAGCAGTTGGACTTATTATGAGAGTTTGCATTGTATCTCATCCATTCTAACCACAGATTAGTGTCTGAGAATCCGGTCTCTACTGCCATAGTGTCCTCAAAGGATGGGCTTGCCAGAGCCACCATTTCTCCCAACTCCTGAAATTTAGGCATCAAGGGATTGGGAGAAGGGAGAGAATGATTAAGGGGGGCCAACCACTCTTTTGAAAGGTACAGTATCTTTCAGTTGGAACTCACAATGGTGGATTGTGCCACCTCCGGGGTATAACACCCCTAGAAGGTAAGTTCCCTGATCTCCTGGACTGGGGTTCTCTATGGTCAGAGTAAGGGGGATGGCTACAGTGAATTGCTTGTTCATTTTTGTGGATCACCTATCTACCTTAGGGGTGGTGAGTGAGTGTCATTCGGGAATTAGAGATTTTCCATACCGGTCAAAGTGCTCTACTGCACTTTGTGGCTTATTCCCCCAATCCGGTCCCGTTTTCCATCCCACTGATCCCCAGTAGCCACAATCTGCCCCCAATAATTATCTGTAACACATATATATATTGTGGAGGCAATGGGGACAGGTGTGTTCTTGCACAAGCTATGATTGAAGAAAAATGTTGCTACTTGTATGTTCGATGAATTATACCAAAACTGTTATCAGGCCACTCTGTTCGGGTGTCCCACCTTCCCTTGTGATTGCCATTCTTTGTCCCCCACCCATTCCCCAAAGCACATACAAAAGGATATATGCGTATACTCTCATGTTTCTAGTTGTCTTCTTGAGGTGCAGCTTTCTTGCAGTGAGAGGCGTGGATCCAGGTACTCTTTCCTTCTAACTTCACTGAGGTGGCCATCACCAGGAGCACCTGGAAAGGACCATCATATCTGGGTTCCAATGTATGTTTCCGCAGAAACTTCTTGACCAAGACCCAGTCTCCAGGTTGCAAAGTGTGCGTTCCAGTGTCCAGCTCAGGATCTGGAATGGAGGAGAAAACTTGCGCATGGATATTAGTCAACACACGTGCCAAAGATATCACATACTTTTCAATGAGTCAGACTGCAACTGTAACTGTTGAGGATAGTAGGTACCCAGTCTAGGGGCGGACCCAAACAAAATCTCATAGGGAGATAACCCATGACTCCCCCTTGGTGTGTATCTAACACTGAAAAGAGCAATAGGCAAGCTGTCCGGCCATCCTATGCCTACTTCTTGGGCCATTTTTAACATTCTTTACTTCAGGACCCCATTCAGGTGTTCTACCTTCCCACTACTCTGGGGATGATAGGGTGTGTGAAACGCAAGTGTGACCCCCAGAGCCCCCAGATCTCTTTTGTGACATTGGCAGTAAAAGCTGGTCCCTGATCGCTTTCAACCACCTCGGAAACCTCATATCTGCAGACTATCTCCGTGAGCAGCTTCTTGGCCGTGGTTCTTGCCGTCTGGTTGGTTACTGCGAACGCCTCTGGCCATCCTGAGAACATATCCACCACCACTAGGGCATATTCAAATCGTCCACTTTTCGGCATCTGGATATGGTCTATCTGGATCCTCTGAAATGGATATAGTGCCCTGGCCAGATGTTTGCTTGGAGGTTTTTCAGGTCTTCCAGGGTTGCACTTGGCACACACAACACAAGACTTACAGAATCTGTCTGTGTAAGGCATAATTCCGGGTGCCATGTAGTATTTATTGATCAAAGAGTTCATTAGCTTGGACAGGTGTGATGCCCCATGTGCCCACTGCACTGTGGCCGGATATAAGGATCTGGGAAGCAAAACCTTCTTCCCCACCACCCACAACCCTTTGTCCTCAACTGCTCCTTTCTGCATCCATTCCTTCCTTTCTTCTTCTGAAACGTTATCCTGGGCTTCCTGGAGTTGGTTGTCCTTGGGCTGATGAATTAACACAGGCACCACCTCACTGCACCTCTCTTCATCCTCTTTCTGCTCCCTGACCGCAGCTTGCTTAGCAGCCATGTCTGCCAGATGATTTCCTTTTGCTTCCATAGTGGTCAATTTACTGTGGGCCTTCACCTTCAGTATGGTCACTTGAGCTGGTAGTAAGAGTGCTTCCATAAGGTGGTTGATCGCCTTTCCATACTTTACAGGAGTCCCAGCTGCCGTGAAGAAGCCCCTCATTTTCCAGATTAGGCCAAAATCAAATGCAACCCCCAGTGCATATCTGGAGTCCGTGTAAATGTTAGCTGTCTGTCCTTTTGTTAATTCACAGGCTTTGGTGAGGGCCCTCAGTTCAGCCTCTTGTGCAGACATAAAAGGTGGAAGAGGTCTAGCTTGCAGTACCATTGTGTCAGTAGTCACAGCATATCCAGTGTGGTAGGTGCCAGCATTATCTGCAAAGCGGGATCCATCCACAAAAAGTATTAGGTCAGGATTTGATAGGGGCGTGTCATGGACTGTTGGTAGGTGTGTAGTTTCTGCCTGCATAAGTTCCAAACAGTCATGTAGCACATCCTCTGGTGCCATGTCTTCAGTGTCTTCTTCTGTTTCTTCTACCCCCCCCCCGGAAGAGAAAGAAGAGTTGCAGGGTTTATCTGGGTGCATCTGACCAGGGTGACATGATCAGGTAAAAGGAGGGAGCCTTGCAGTCGCAGATGCCTGGCGGCAGGTAGATGTTTTGGTTGGGTTTGGTTCAGTATTGCGGTAATGTCATGGGGGGCCAGAAGTGTGAGTGGATGTCCTAAGACCAAATCTGCCATTTTATCCAGGAGAAGATGAGCAGCAAAGACAGCCCTCAGACAGGAGGGACCACCTCGTGCAACCGGGTCTAGCCTGCAGGAGTAATAACCCAGGCCGGAGGCGACCCCCATGGCGTTGTGCCAGAACTCCTGTTGCATGACCCCGTCTCTCAGCCACAAAAAGTTTGAAGGGCTCATCATAATCTGGTAGACCTAGTGCAGGTGCAGTGGAAATGGCCCTTTTCAGGCGATGGAAGTCAAGTACAGCTTCTTCTGTCAGGAAGAAGGGTTCAGATTTCAGGGCATCATAAAGGGATTGCATCAAGATGGAGGCTTCTGGGATCCAGGAACGACAATAGGAAACCAACCCTAGGAAAGCATGCAGGGCTTTTGGTCCCTGAGGTATTGGGACATTCTGGATAGCCCGTACTCTATCTGCGTGAGGTGAGGAGTGGCTTGGGAAATGCAATGTCCCAAGAAGATGACAGAAGTTTGGCACCACTGTAACTTGTCCTTGGAAACCTTGCAGCCCTGTTCAGCCAGGTGGTGGAGAAGGCTCAGAGAGGTGATTTTTCCTTCAGAGTGTTTGGTGGCACATAGGAGCAAGTCGTCCACGTATTGGTGCACTATGACTTCCGGGTGTGACTGTTGCCAGGTGCTGAGGATGGTTGCCATGGCCTTTGTAAATTGGCTTGGTGAATTTTGGGCCCCTTGGGGCATAACTCTCCAGGTATACTGTCGGCCGGCATGGGTAAAGGCGAAGAGGTACATGCAGGAGGGGTCCAGTGGGACACTGAAGAAGGCATTTGCCAAGTCAATAACTGTGAACACTTGGGCTGTGGGAGGTACCCCTGCAAGCAAGGTGTGGGGGTTTGGCACAATGGGGGTTTCCAAAATAGTTGCCTCATTGACTGCTCTCAGATCTTGAACCATGCGATATTTGGTGGGCTCACTCTTTGGAGTTCTTTTCTTTACTGGGAAAAGGGGTGTATTGCATGGGGACATACAGGGAATCAATGCCCCGTTTTCCAGAAGCACACTGACTTGTTTGGAGATGGCGTCCATCTGGGCCTGCTTCAGAGGGTATTGAGGCTTCCTTGGCAATGGTGCTCCAGGCTTAAGCTGGACCAACACTGGAGTAACTTTCAGATGGCCAATATCCTCAGGGCCGGTGGACCAAAGAGTGAGTGGCAGCTCCTGTAAGACCTGTTCTACATGGTCTGGTAAGGGGCGGCCTGAAACTTCTGGTAGAGACATCATCAGTGGTAATGAACACAGAGCTGAATGGTGCCATTTGGTTGGTAGGATATAGTTGCTTGCAACCTGGATAAGACATCAGCTCCCAGTAGGTTCAACGGGCAAGTGTTTGACACCACAAAGCGAGACAGAAGATTGGGTAAGGTGCCGATATGTAGAGGTTTTGTAAGCCAACTGCGTTGTGGGCAGCCGTCCACTCCAACACAGGAAAACATCAATGTTTGAGAGGTCTGTTTCACTGGGTAGATCTTCTCTCCGCAAAACGCTTCTGGCTGCACCTGTGTCCACTAAGAATTGTGTAGGATGTCCCTCAATGGGGACAGTGACCTTTGCTAGAGGCCCACTAGCACAATGTCCCTGAGAAGAAACAGTCATAAGGGGAGAGGACACAGGCTTGCCCCTGTCCTATTGGAGAAGGTTTAGATGTTCTTGGGTAGGATCTGTCCATGTGGGTCCTGGAGGTGGTGGAGGTGGTGGCAAATCAGACTCTTCCCACCCTGAATTGTATTTATTGGGTCGCCGTGGACGTCTGGGAGCTCTGCATTCTCTTCTGAAATGTCCAGGCTTTCCACAATTGAAGCAGACGGGTGAGTTCCTTCTGGGGACTTGTTCTCCGGCTGACAACATGAGTGGTGTTGATTTCCGGGTCGTCTGGGCCACTTCCAGACCTTTTGCCACCAGCAGTAGTATATCCAGGCTTAGGGTGCGATATTCCGGGCAGGCGACTATCAAAGCCTTGCGGACAGACTCCTTTAGTCCTGATACAAACGCTGAGGCCAACATTTGGGTATGTACCTTGTTATGGACACTGAATCCCAGGTCCGTAAACACCTGTGTTAGTCTGGTATGGAATTTTTTCACCGACTCAGTCTTGTCTTGGGTAATGTCCTGCAACGTGGTGGCCTGGTCCGCCAGTCTCTCTCTGGCCCACTGCTGCAACTGGTCACAGAAGGAAATTCCCGAGGCATAAGTGGTGTCCTCATTTGGCTTTACTCTGGTGAGGTCCTTTTCCATTATAGGCCAATATGCATCCCCAGCCTTGATCTCACACAGACTGACTAAATCCCTCCAGGCTGTGGAATAGGTCTTATGGATCTGGGCTATACGCCAGTAAAAAGGCATCGGGTGTTTCTTCGGGTCCGGGAGAGTTGTGACCAGCGAAGATGCTTGGGATGGGGTGAAGGCCACATACATGATAGGGGCATCAGGTATGGGGGAAAGTAGGGGAGTGGGGGACTGAGCCATTGTGCATGTCCCCATATCAGACTCATACATAGGTAGTCTTTGCCGGGGGGAATGCGTAGTCTGGGCAAGTGGTTGGATGAGCGGCTTGGTTTCCGGACCTGGACTGCGGCCTTCCAGGGGTGGGTAGTCCTGTTGGGGGCAGATGGAGCTGGCATCATCTGCCTGTGTGACCCAGCGATCCACCGTGGCTGCTGTCACTTCTGGGGCCCTTCTATCTATTTGGGGGGTCAGGGAGTCCGGGTCAGTAAACTTCCAGTCCTTCCATGTCCTGGGCATTTTTGGTTTAAACTGGTCTGAGGTTACTACAGGCATTAGGGGTGTGTGAAGTGCCGAAGGTGGTTGGGAGCCAGAGACAGTAAGCACTGGGCAAAGGGGGGCAGCTGGCATGAGGTGTGTATGGTATATCGGTGTGCTAGGCCCAGAGACAACATGGCTTCCGGTGGCCTCACTGGGCGCCGCCATCTTTGATGAGGGCGAAAGGGGCGGGGGCGGAAATGGAGGTGACTGAGTTGGAAGCATCGGATATTGCATAGTCAGCTTCCGGTTACATCCCTTGCAAATCTCCTCCCACCCTGGATTTTTAACTGAACACCCCTTACATATCCGGAGGTTTTGACTACACGGTATGCAAAAATCTGAACTCTCGGGGTGGGGCCTTCCTGTATTTCCACATGCCTCGCACCTCCAGGACGGGCCATCATCATAGGGGGGTGGCGCCTTGCCGGGCGCGTCTCCTTTCCTGTAATCTACATATACAACTCCCCCATCCTGATGCAGCTTTTGCTCCACCCACCCCTCATGGTGTAGGGCGCGGGCCACATTAAACCAAGTTTCTGCTGTGTTTAACATGTTATGCTTCATTAGAAGCCCTTTCTTCTCTTTACACAGTTTCCTCCACCAGTTCACAAGCAAATGAACTGTTCTCTGGCTTCGTAAGTTTCTGTCCCATTTTGTTTTACTTCCCTCCCGGGGACCCTAAGGTGGACCCCAAAGCCGTCACTCTCTCTTGTTCTGAAAGTGCTCTGTCGTGAGACGGTTTAAGCAGAACCCACGCAGCACTAACCCCCCTGCTTCTCCAGTGACTTCCCTATTTTTCAGCTCCACTGAGAGTAATGTACATTAACCCTGTAAACCAATATATCAGGAGCTACGATACGAGCGTCACTGTACTACTACTTGTACTACTTTCACCAATCCCCACTCTCCTTCATGTACACCAAACACACAGCGTGACCATGACATAGTATTTCAGACACGCCTGTTGGGAGTAAAATTTTTAATTCTTCCCCACAAGACCAATCCCTGGCTGTGGTTTTTTCCCCCGTGTCGTCATTACTGCGACTGCGAGTCCCCTCTTGTCGCCATTACTGCGACTGCGAGTTCCCCGGCAGCCTCTCTCCAATCAGGGTGTATCCTGTCCACTCCTGATGAGGAATATTGTGCCGTAATTCTCCCCTCCCTCACAGGCGCATCAACAACAACCAATCACACTGGTACACACAGACAACACAAAAGACAAAACATATCACACTGGTAGATGACGTTACACAGACAGGTGGGTTCAAAGGAGCCCCGGGCAAGTACCTGTCCTTTGCTGCTGACCAACGGACAGCCAGACGGGTGAGTAGTCCCGCTGGGTGATTCCAGACTACACAGGTAAGGAATTATTAAACATAAAAATTCACTTACCGCTTTAGGAGGTGATCAGTCTCCACGTCTGGAATGCTCCACGGTCCCCCTCATCCACTCTCGGTCGGCTGGTCCAGTGTTCAGAAAACCCGGGCCCCACGCGTTGGTGCGCCAAAAAGTTTTGTACTAGGTCACCTACAGACCATTTACCGTGATCTACCAGTGAGCCAAATTAATATAGAATTACGTGCACGTGGAAGAAAGACACTGACACAGAATGCAGTTTGCCAACTTCCTAAAATTCTGTTTTATTGAGGAACTAACAGTATCATTTATAGGTCTCATGATGCAGGCAAAGCATATACATTGATTGGGTGAAAAGTCCACTGGGTTTCTGCGTGTTCTTCCATCCGTGTTGATATCTTCCAATCATTGTCCCCAAAGAGACTCATTCCCTTTTATGGGGGTTGTTTACGTTAAAGTCACCTCGGGTGAGACTCCGGATGAAGGCGCCATCTTAATTATCACCATTGTTCTGTCAACTTATATCTGATTGTTTACTTAAGAGAGTAAGGAATTTAAAGAGCAAGAAACAGAAAGTAGCGAGACTATAAAATTGTCATTTTACTGATCATCTAATAAAACGTGGACTGTCTATCACAATCCAATACACAAGTGGTAAGGTGTTGGTCTCATAAACCAAAGATCATGGGTTCAATCCCAGATCTCATGTACTGAGCACTATAAACATTGGTGATAATTTAGTGAACCACATAAACATCACTTACTGGCTAACATGATGTGTTTCCTCAGTGCAAAGAAACTAGTTCAGACTGACAGTATACCAGTTGCTAGAATAGAAAATGGAAGGAGCCATCTTTGTTCAGTCACTGTCTACTTCCTGACTGAGATGACGGCTCAGAGATGACACAGTCATAGTTACAGTGGGGCAAAAAAGTACTTAGTCAGCCACCAATTGTACAAGTTCTCCCACTTACAAAGATGACAGAGGCCTGTAATTGGCATCATAGGGAGACCTCAACTATGAGAGACAAAATGAGAAAAAAAAATCCACTCAATCACATTGGCTGATCTGGAAAGAATTTATTTGCAAATTATGGTGGAAAATAAGTATTTGGTGAATATGAAAAGTTCATGTCAATCCTTTGTTATATATCCTTTGTTGGCAATGACAGAGGTCAGACGTTTCCTGGAAGTCTTCACAAGGTTGGCACACACTGTTGCTGGTATGTTGGCCCATCCTCCATGCAGATCTCCTCTAGAGCAGTGATGTTTTGGGGCTGTCGCTGGGCCACACGGACTTTCAACTCCCTCCAAAGGTTTTCTATGGGGTTGAGATTTGGAGACTGGCTAGGCCACTCCAGGACCTTGAAATGCTTCTTACGAAGCCACTCCTTCGTTGCCCAGGCGGTATGTTTGGGATCATTGTCATGTTGGAAGACCCAGCCATGTTTCATCTTCAATGCCCTTGCTGATGGAAGGAGGTTTGCACTCAAAATCTCACAATACATGGCCCCATTCATTCTGTCCTGTACATGGATCAGTCGTCCTGGTCCCTTTGCGGAGAAACAGCCCCAAAGCATGATGTTGCCACCCCCATGCTTCACAGTAGGTATGGTGTTCTTTGGATGCAACTCAGCATTCTCTCTCCTCCAAACACGACGAGTTGTGTTTCTACCAAACAGTTCTATTTTGGTTTCATCTGACCATATGACATTCTCCCAATCCTCTTCTGGATCATCCAAATGCTCTCTAGCAAACTTCAGATGGGCCCGGACATGTACTGGCTTAAGCAGAGGGACACGTCTGGCACTGCAGGATCTGAGTCCCTGGCGGTTTAGTGTGTTACTGATGGTAGCCTTTGTTACGTTGGTCCCAGCTCTCTGCAGGTCATTCACTAGGTCCCCCCGTGTGGTCCTGGGATTTTTGCTCACCGTTCTTGTGATCATTTGGACCCCACGGGGTGAGATCTTGCGTGGAGCCCCAGATGGAGGGAGATTATCAGTGGTCTTGTATGTCTTCCATTTTCTAATTATTGCTCCCACAGTTGATTTGTTCACACCAAGCTGCTTGCCTATTGCAGATTCAGTCTTCCCAGCCTGGTGCAGGTCTACAATTTTGTTTCTGGTGTCCTTCGACAGCTCTTTGGTCTTCACCATAGTGGAGTTTGGAGTGTGACTGTTTGAGGTTGTGGACAGGTGTCTTTTATACTGATAACAAGTTCAAACAGGTGCCATTGATACAGGTAATGAGTGCAGGACAGAGGAGCCTCTTAAAGAAGAAGGTCCAGGTCTGTGAGAGCCAGAAATCTTGCTTGTTTGTAGGGGACCAAATACTTATTTTCCACCATAATTTGCAAATAAATTCTTTCCAGATCAGCCAATGTGATTGTCTGGATTTGTTTTCTCATTTTGTCTCTCATAGTTGAGGTCTCCCTATGATGCCAATTACAGGCCTCTCTCATCTTTGTAAGTGGGAGAACTTGTACAATTGGTGGCTGACTAAATACTTTTTTGCCCCACTGTACATAGTTAGTCTGGCTGAAAAAAGACAAAAGTCCATCCAGTTCAACCATAGAAAAAGAAAGTTATAATCCTACACCCACAGATGATACAGAGGAAGGCAAAAAACCCAGCAAAGCACGATCCAATTTGCTCCTGCAGGGAAAATATTCCTTCCTGATCCCCCGAGAGGCAATCGGATATTCCCTGGATCAACTTTCCCTATAAATGTTATATCCAGTTATATTCTGTGTATCCAAGAAAGAATCCAGGACTTTCCTACAGCAATCCACTGAGCTGGCCACAACCAACTCTGGAGGGAGTCTATTCCACATTCTCACCTTTTCTCTGATACTTGTGTGTCTATGACACCCCCTACATTTCGTATCCCTTCAATTCACCGAATATTACTAAATATTGTGCTTGGACTGAAACAATCGATGGAAGATTCACATTGTATCTTTAGATGTACAAATGCCAAATACAACTCGCGTACACTATTCAAATTTGATATAAAGCTGCTCTAGCTATAGAGGGCGCAGTGGCCAAGTGGTAAGGCGTTGGTCTCTAAAACCAAAGATTCATGGATTCTAATCCCCATCTGTGCCTGGTTCTGTAATCCCCAACTGATTGATTGATAGATGGCTAGTTAGTGAGCCACCAAAAATGGCTACTAACATCTATTTCCTTCAAATACAAGGTGTGATGAGAGTCACTTATGTTGGGGGGCCCATGGAACACAGCTCACTTTGGAGCTCTGTCTCAGCTCCCCATATCCCAATTATGTGTAAGTCACCCTGTGCCTGTTAGGGGTGCACCGTGAAATGTCCTGATATTGTGTAGACATGTATAGGTGGGGGGTTGTTCATTGTTTAATGCCATGTGGCTGCATCCCATTGTTCTATGCTTGGGAGCAAACTATTATGGGATGTTTGTGTATTGGCTTGGTGGGAGGTGACTGCTGTGTGTCTCTTGTTACTAAATGTATTTCCCTGCCCTGTGTATATATCCTGTGTCTGTGTTAATATAAACCAGTCCATTTCCTGTTTTAATACAAGTCTGGTGCTGTCTCATCCTGTTGTGTCAGTGGTGGTGTCCGTGGATCTGTGTTTGGACAGGAGAGTGGGAGTCTAACGGAAATGCCCAAGTGCAGTCGGGGTCCGGTTCCGTTACACAAGGAGATTAGCTCAGGCTGACCCAGCACATGCCAGTTGCAAGAATTGGACAAAGCTGGAACCATCATTGTTCAGGTGTCATCCAGAGCCACTGTCCACTTCCTTGACCAGAGGACTAAAGATGGCTTGTAAGTCCCACTAAACCAATACCTACCCCCCCATCCTTAACCTAAGTAACCACACTGACCAAAAATGGAGTTAATGGCTCAAAACCGGCCTTTTATTACAACCATCAATAAATAACATTTTGACCCTCTCCTGCCCACCATATAGTACAATGACAGGAGCAAGGCGGTTCTCTCGTTCTGGGAGGATGTCATATGATGTCCTCCCACTCTAACCGGCTCCCAGAGTGTGCAGTGCGGTGATCTGTGGTGCGCTGTGTCCTTCGGTAGGCAGGAAGGGGGTAGAAGTGCCCGGTAGGCAGGAAGGGGGTAGAAGTGTCCTGTAGGCAGGAAGGGGGTAGAAGTGCCCGGTAGGCAGGAAGGGGGTAGAAGTGCCCAGGAGCCAGGAAGGGGGTAGAAGTGCCCGGTAGTCAGGAAGGGGGTAGAAGTGCCCGGAAGGCAGGAAGGGGGTAGAAGTGCCCAGGAGGTAGGAAGGGGGTAGAAGTGCCCTGTAGGACGGAAGGGGGTAGAAGTGCCCTGTAGGCAGGAAGGGGGTAGAAGTGCCCGGAAGGCAGGAAGGGGGTAGAAGTGCCCGGTAGGCAGGAAGGGGATAGAAGTGCCCGGTAGGCAGGAAGGGGGTAGAAGTGCCCTGTAGGCAGGAAGGGGGTAGAAGTGCCCTGTAGGCAGGAAGGGGGTAGAAGTGCCCTGTAGGCAGGAAGGGGGTAGAAGTGCCCTGTAGGCAGGAAGGGGGTAGAAGTGCCCGGTAGGCAGGAAGGGGGTAGAAGTGCCCGGTCGGCAGGAAGGCGGTAGAAGTGTCCTGTAGGCAGGAAGGGGGTAGAAGTGCCCTGTAGGCAGGAAGGGGGTAGAAGTGCCCTGTAGGCAGGAAGGGGGTAGAAGTGCCCGGTAGGCAGGAAGGGGGTAGAAGTGCCCGGTCGGCAGGAAGGCGGTAGAAGTGTCCTGTAGGCAGGAAGGGGGTAGAAGTGCCCTGTAGGCAGGAAGGGGGTAGAAGTGCCCGGTAGGCAGGAAAAGGGTAGAAGTGCCCGGTAGGCAGGAAGGGGGTAGAAGTGCCCGGTAGGCAGGAAGGGGGTAGAAGTGCCCTGTAGGATGGAAGGGGGTAGAAGTGCCCTGTAGGCAGGAAGGGGGTAGAAGTGCCCTGTAGGCAGGAAGGGGGTAGAAGTGCCCGGTAGGCAGGAAGGGGGTAGAAGTGCCCAGGAGGTAGGAAGGGGGTAGAAGTGCCCTGTAGGACGGAAGGGGGTAGAAGTGCCCTGTAGGCAGGAAGGGGGTAGAAGTGCCCGGAAGGCAGGAAGGGGGTAGAAGTGCCCGGTAGGCAGGAAGGGGGTAGAAGTGCCCAGGAGGCAGGAAGGGGGTAGAAGTGCCCTGTAGGCAGGAAGGGGGTAGAAGTGCCCGGTAGGCAGGAAGGGGGTAGAAGTGCCCAGGAGGCAGGAAGGGGGTAGAAGTACCCTGTAGGCAGGAAGGGGGTGACAGTGCCCGGTAGGCAGGAAGGGGATAGAAGTGCCCGGTAGGCAGGAAGGGGGTAGAAGTGCCCGGTAGGCAGGGAGGGGGTAGATGTGCCCAGTAGGCAGGAAGGGGGTAGAAGTGCCCAGGAGCCAGGAGGGGGGTAGAAGTGCCCTGTAGGCAGGAAGGGGGTAGAAGTGCCCGGTAGGCAGGAAGGGGGTAGAAGTGTCCTGTAGGCAGGAAGGGGGTAGAAGTGCCCGGTGGGCAGGAAGGGGGTAGAAGTGTCCTGTAGGCAGGAAGGGGGTAGAAGTGCCCTGTAGGCAGGAAGGGGGTAGAAGTGCTCTGTAGGCAGGAAGGAGGTAGAAGTGCCCAGTAGGCAGGAAGGGGGTAGAAGTGCCCTGTAGGCAGGAAGGTGGTAGAAGTGCCCGGTAGGCAGGAAGGGGGTAGAAGTGCCCGGTAGGCAGGAAGGGGGTAGAAGTGCCCTGTAGGCAGGAAGGGGGTAGAAGTGCCCTGTGGGCAGGAAGGGGGTAGAAGTGCCCGGTAGGCAGGAAGGGGGTAGAAGTGCCCTGTAGGCAGGAAGGGGGTAGAAGTGCCCTGTGGGCAGGAAGGGGGTAGAAGTGCCCGGTAGGCAGGAAGGGGGTAGAAGTGCCCTGTAGGCAGGAAGGGGGTAGAAGTGCCCTGTGGGCAGGAAGGGGGTAGAAGTGCCCTGTAGGCGAGGGGTTAAATAACATAAACACAGATTAAACATATGTTCCTGCAAGGTCCCAATAGGCATCAATAAAATGAATACCTGCGTCCTGCTTAACTAGGCCTCTAGCTGCAACATCACCGACTCGGAGATACCACAGCAGATACCCCCAGTGGCACAACTGGAAGCCGTACCTCAGACGGGTTCCTACAAGGTGCCTTTTCTTGGGCCCACCTTAACCAATGAGGACCTTGCACCCCGCCGGACGTCCCCCAGCACCAACATGGCCAACCACCACCCAGACACACCATCAAACAACGGGCGGGAGGGAAGTTTGCCTTGTGAAAACTCTCTACAGACTAAAGACCCCTGCCACACCCTGTCAGACCACCGCTCCTAGCTCCCCCCACTCCTTTCTTAAAACTATTTAGACTCCCCCTTATGCTAATGGCACTCTCCCAACCACCTTTAACCCCTGTCATGCCGGCCCTTCATTCAGGTCTTCTTTCTTCTTACTCCGGGCCTTCCCGAATGGAAACACAATCATGTAAATCCTGATGTCTTATCTGTGTTGACAAATGTCTGACACAGATCAGCCACATCTTGTGACTTCCTTGAACAAAGTTACAATGTACAGTCTGTTCACTGGGGGAGGAGAGACTAAGATAAAGGTTTCGGACCGGTGACATCATCTAAGCCTCGGCAAAGTCACTGGACTGGTGACCCAAGGATGAATTGGACCTGTTGCCGTACATGTGAGATGTATTGTGTGCTTTATTACCATTCATAACACCAAAGTGTAAGATGGAAAACATGTGGAATGTCTGTGATGAAAGTGGACCTGTCATCAGATATTTGTTTCCATGATAAGTCCAAGCTGAGTGATGTGCCATTGTAACACTTCCAGCTATTTCTGACCTGCAATAAGATATGGTGCTTGGAGCCAGACAATAGATGGAAAATTCACACTGTAATGTCCTGTGTACCAAATACACATTCATCTCCTGTGCAACAGGGCAACATAAAACCACCCAACCCAACCCAAGGGCATAGTGGCCAAGTGGTAAGGCGTTGGTCTCGTAAACCAAAGATCATGGGTTCAATCCCCATCTGTGCCTGATTCTGTAATCCCCAATCATATGAGTTCTTTTAACAGTTGTGATAAAAATGGAGAAGCCTCACTTCTAGTTATGAGGACATAAGAATGAACACAACACATCCAGAGCCACCATCAACCTCCTGGACTGAGATGCTGGCTCCATCATGTGATCAGCAGCAATGTCTCGTGACTTCTGATGATTAGTATGAGACCAGGAGCTGTCACAGCTGTGTACTGACAAAACTCTGGAGCAAATATATGTAGCACCTTAAAGGGAGTGTGAGCTCGGTGTCAGCAAGTTAGGAGACCACAGAGGACAAAGCAGTGTATAACTGTCCATCAGCAGGGCGATTTCAGTGAGCAAGGCTAGGCCCAAATATACGAGAGACAGACTGCATTGTCATATGTAGAAAGTACAAATACTATGTACAACTTATGTACATTCTAAAAGACATTCATCATGGTGGGCGCAGTGGCCAAGTGGTAAGGCGTTGGTCTCGTAAACCAAAGATCATGGGTTCAATCCCCATCTGTGCCATTAACTGACATCAATAATGTCAGTGGGTGGAATAGTGCCCCTACATTTGTGTCAGTGGGAGGAAGAGTGTGCTATCATTGGTATCAGAGCTGTGCATCTCCAGCAGAAATGCTGGAGCACATATATGTTCTTACTGTTATCGGCTCAGACGTTATGAAGCACATTTAGGTTTGGACGCTTCCAGGTGGAGATGGTCGGCCAGGAATGTGGATTGTGTTGTCTGACATTGAATGGGAGTCATCTAATATGAAGTGGCCAAGACAGGAAACTCCGAGCACCAGAGAGGGCGCAGTGGCCAAGTGGTAAGGCATTGGTCTCGTAAACCAAAGATCATGGGTTCAATCCCCATCTGTGCCTGATTCTCTAATCTTATGTTCTCTTAACAGTTGTGATAAAACTGAAGAAGTATTGTAGTTATGAGGACATGAGAATGAACACAACACATCCCTCTAGACTGAAATACCATCAACCTACCAGACTGAGATGCCAGCTCAGAAATGACAAAATCATCTCAAGTCTGGTGCCATGTCTTGGCTGTGTTCACAAATGTCTGACGCAGATCAGCCCCACCTTGTTGATTTCCACAATGTACAGTCTGAAAAGAGGAGACTGAGGTAAAGGTTCCTCCTGCCTGCAGCAGACTGATGTCACCTCAGCCTAGGCAATGTCACAGGCTGAAGCACAAGGACCACTTGTGAAAAATGTACTGTTGTATATTGTGAGATGTCAGAATATTTCTAACATGCAGATTTGTAAAGTTTGATTTTGTTCAGATTGATCACGGTGACAGCCAATCACAAGCTATCACAGCAATCATGTGATCTGACTTCTGATGATTAGTATGAGACCAGGAGCTGTCACAGCTGTGTACTGACAAAACTCTGAAAGACATATATGTAGCACCTTAAAGGCAGTGTGAGGGTGCAGAGGCCAAGTGGTAAGGCGTTGGTCTTGTTAACCAAAGATAAAGATCATGGGTTCAATCCCCATCTGTGCCTGGTTCTGTAATCTTCAACATGTTTGCCCCAAGTGTGCTCAACATTAGTGTGGACCACAAAAAACATCAACCGATGTAAGCCTAACTTTTATTTTACCTACGGGGATAGAAGGTGAATGTGAGTGATATCATGTGAGGTGGTTTAGGTGCACTTGTGTTAGTGTTCTTGCACTTACATTTATTTGAACACCTCAAAAAGTGTGGGATGAATAGTGCCCCATCATTGGTGTCACTGGCACCAAAGAGGGGGCACTATTCCTCCCACTGACACCAATGACGGGGCACTATTCCTCCCACTGACACCAATGACGGGGCACTATTCCTCCCACTGATACCAATGACGGGGCACTATTCCTCCGACTGACACCAATGACGGGACACTATTCCTTCCACTGACACCAATGACGGGGCACTATTCCTTCCACCGACACCAATGACGGGGCACTATTCCTTCCACCGACACCAATGATGGGGCACTATTCCTCCCACCGACACCAATGATGGGGCACTATTCTTCCCACCGACACCAATGATGGGGCACTATTCCTCCCACTGAAACCAATGATGGGGCACTATTCCTCCCACTGACACCAATGACGGGGCACTATTTTCCCCACTGATACCAATGACGTGGCACTATTCCTCCCACTGACACCAATGATGGGGCACTATTCCTCCCACTGACACCAATGATGGGACACTATTCCTCCCACTGACACCAATGATGGGGCACTATTCCTCCCACTGATACTAATGATGGGGCACTATTCCTTCCACTGACACCAATGATGGGGCACTATTCCTCCCACTGATACTAATGATGGGGCACTATTCCTCCCACTGACACCAATGATGGGGCACTATTCCTCCCACTGACACCAATGATGGGGCACTATTCCTTCCCCCACTGACACCAATGATGGGGCACTATTCCTTCCCCCACTGACACCAATGATGGGGCACTATTCCAACCACTGACACCAATGATGGGGCACTATTCCTCCCACTGACACCAATGATGGGGCACTATTCCTCCCACTGACACCAATGATGGGACACTATTCCTCCCACTGATACCAATGATGGGGCACTATTACTCCTACTGATACCAATGATGGGGCATTATTCCTCCCACTGCCACCAATGATGGGGCACTATTCCTCCCACTGACACCAATGATGGGGCACTATTCCTCCCACTGATACCAATGATGGGGCACTATTCCCCCCACTGACACCAATGATGGGGCACTATTCCTTCCACTGATACCAATGATGGGACACTATTCCTCCCACTGACACCAATGATGGGGCACTATTCCTCCCACTGATACCTTCTAGCCCAAATCCCCTCAATCCTCTCTTCTAACACAACCCCCCATCCTATTTCCTAGCACAAATCTCCCCAATCCCCTCCTAGCACAAATTCCCTCAATCCACCTCCTAGAACAAATCCCCCCAATCCTTTCTTCTAACACAACCCCCCCCCCCATCCTTTATCCTAGAACAAATCCCCCCCAATCCTTTCTTCTAACACAACCCCCCCCATCCTTTATCCTAGCACAAATCCCCCCTCCTAACACAAATCCCCCCAGTCCTCTCTTCTAACAACCCTTCCCCATCCCTTTTCCTAGCACAAATCCCTCAATCCCCCTCCTAGCACATATCCCCCCAATGCTTTCTTCTTACACAGTTTCCCCCCCATCCTTTTTCCTAGCACAAATCCCCCCCAATCCCCCACCTAGCACAAATCTCCCAAATTCACCTCCTAGCACTTATCCCCCCCAATCCTCTCTTCTAACATAACCCCCATCCTCTTTCCTAGCACAAATCCCCCCAATCCCCCTTCCAAGCACAAATCCCCCCCTCCTAAAACAAATTCCCCTAATCCTGTCTCCTAACACAATCCCCCCATCCTCTTTCCTAGCACAAATCCCCTAATCCCCCCTCCCAGCATTACTCCTCTTCCTTTATTCCCCCCACCTAGGAAAAATTCCCCCAAATCCCTTGTCAGGGCTCCGGGTATGACCAGAGATGTGTGGACTGACCAAACCAAACCAAAACCCCCAACAGATAACAAAAGAACAATATTAAGCGTAGTCGGGCAGGCCAGGTCGGTAGCAAACGGGCAGGCAAGGTACAAAGGAGCAGGCAGAGCGTAGTCAGACGGGCCGGGTCAGGAACAATCAGGCAGACAAGGTACAAAGGAGCAGACTGGAGAGTGGTCAGGAATAGCAGCGGTAAGGACAGGCGGAGTACAATCAGAGTCAGGGATCAAGCAGGATCAGACAGGATGCAGGTACAGGGGCTCTTGGGAAACATACACCAAGGCCCTGATTGCAAGTCTGGCCATTCCTTATATGCACCTCCTATAATCAGCCTCAGGTGTTTTGGCTGACTGCAGGAGTGAGCCTCTTGTTGCTGAGAGCACCCGCTGGCCAGCCCTGGTACTGCAACCCACAAGGCAGGTGAGTCCCACCACTATTGGCAAGTCCATTCCTGACATCCCTCCTCTAGCTAAAATCCCTCCAAAATACCCTTCTCAGCATAAACCCCTCCCACCTTACCCAAATCCCCCCCCCCCTTAGCACAATTCAGAAACACAAATCAGTTGCCAGGCACAGTGTCCATGGAAAGACCAGCCTGGGGGGAGGGGCACAACTGAAATCTGCACCCTCCTAGATCCGGACATGGCGTAAAGTAGAGAAACCAGCATCGGTGGCTGCACCCCTAGGAGGCAGTGCGCCCTGGGCAGCTGCCTAGTTTGCCTAGTGGTAGCACCTGCCCTGCACATAAGTATCACTTATTGACTAACATGACGTGTGTTTCCTACCATTGCATAGCCCACCCCAGCACCCTCCTAGATCCAGGCATGGCGTAGAGTAGGGAAACCAGCAGCGGTGGCTGCACTCCTAGGAGGCTGGAACCATCAGGCATCATCCATAGTCACCATTTCCTTCCTGGACTGAGATGATGGCTCAGATGACACCCTGGTGCAGTTGTTGCTCTTGGTTGTGCTGTCAATTGTCTGACACAGATCAGCCACACCATGTGATGTGTTACAATGTAGAGTCTGATCTCTGGAGGAGAGGAGACTGAGGAAATGCTTCCTTCTGCTTGCAGCAGACTGATGACATCATCTCAGCCTATGCAAAGTCACTGCAGCTCAAGGACGGCTTGTGGAGCTTTTCTGAAAAAGTGATGGTGTTGCTGTATATTGTGAGATGTCAGTAATTTCATTGTGCAGATCAGTAAAGTGATTGAAAGTTCTACTTCCATTATAAATACGTCCATCGTTCTTTTATGGTATTCCTCCCATGGAGACTCACATTGGCCTCCTGATTTTCTAGAACAGTTTTTCTTGGTCGGGGTGCCACCTTGAGGTGGAGTGCGCACCTTGTTGGAGGAGGATAGGAAGTTGTTGGAGGAGGATAGGAGGCCATTGGAGGAGCATTGTAGGTTGTTGGAGGAGGATAGGAGACTGTTGGAGGAGGATAGGAAGTTGTTAGAGGAGGATAGGAGACTGTTGGAGGAGGATAGGAAGTTGTTAGAGGAGGATAGGAGACTGTTGAAGGAGGATAGTAGATTGTGGGAGAATAGGAGGTTGTTGGAGGAGATTAGGAGACTATTGGAGGAGGCCCTAAAACATGTTTATTATCCATAGTCAAAGTGGACCTGTCATCAGATACATTATTTGTGTCCATGCTGAGTAATGTGTCATTGTAACACTTATTTATGACCTGTCAGAGATCGCAGTGTAGGATCCATCCTCTGTGTGATACTTGTGTATCTATAACTTATCTCTTCCAGTCACAGGATAATACTAAATCCGGATCTGGAATCAATCGATGGAAGATCCACATTGTATTGTCAGATGTGCAAATACCAAATATGACTTCAGTGCATTCTCACAGCCATGACATAACACATGTGATCCTATAGAGGGCGCAGTGGCCAAGTGGTAAGGCGTTGGTCTCGTCAACCAAAGATCATGGGTTCAATCCCCACCTGTGCCTGGTTCTGTAATCCCGAATCTCACGTACTGAGCATTATAAACATTTGAAATAAACTAGTAGACCACATAAGTAGGTCTGGTGCTGGACAATTTTGTTCCCCAGGCAAGATCAGCCACCTGTACTCCCCCACCTTCCCAAAAAAAAAAACATAACCTGTGGTTCTACCTCACCCCTCCCTGGACACATCCTTTTTCCCCTCAAATTTTCCTCCTTAGCACAAATCCTCTCCCCCAAATGCCCGCCCCTAGCACAAATCCCCCTAAATCCCTCCTAGTAGAACCCCCTGCAAATTACCCTTCCCAGCACAAATCCTTCCTCCCCACTCAAATCCCCTCTCCTAGCACAAATCCCCCTCTCCTAGCACAAATCCCCCTCTCCTAGCACATCTGCTCCCAATTCATAACACAAATCCTCCCCCATCCCCCTCCCCTAGCATACATCCCCCCAATCCCCCCCCCTAACACAAATCTCCCCCAAAATCCCACATTCTAGCACAACCCACCCAATCCCCCCCTAACACAAATCCCACCAATCCTCTCTTCTAACACAACCCCCTCCATCCTTTTCCTAGCACAAACCCTACCAATCCCCCCTCTTAGCACAAATCCCCCCAATCCCCCTCCTAGCACAAATCCCCCCAGGTAGCAAAAATCCTCCCTCCTAACACAACCCCCCCAAATCCTCTCTTCTAACTCAACCCCCCATTCTTTTTCCTAGTACAAATCCCCCAAACCCCCCCCCCTTAGCACAAACAAATCCCCCCAATCCTCTCTTCTAACACAATCCCTCCCCATCCCTTTTCTTAGCACAAATCCCCCCAATCCCCCTCCTAACACAAATCCCCCTCCTAACACAAATCCCCCCAATCTCCCTCCTAGCACAAATCTCCCCAATCCCCCCCTCTTAGCACAAATCCCTCCAATTCCCTACCTAGCACAAATCCCCCCTCCCAGCATTACCCCTCTTCCTTTATTCCCCCACCAAGGAAACATTCCCCCAAATTCCTCCTCTAGCTAAAATCCCTTCAAATTACCCTTCTCAGCATAAACCCCTCCCACCTTACCCAAATCCCCCCCTTAGCACAATTCAGCAGCACAAATCAGTTGCCAGGCACAGTGTCCATGGAAAGACCAGCCTGAGGGAGGGCACAACTGAAATCTGGGTGGGCATAGCCCACCCCAGCACCCTCCTAGATCAGGATATGGCGTAGAGTAGGGAAACCAGCAGCAGTGGCTGTGCCCCTAGGAGGCAGTGCGCCCTGGGCGGCTGCCTAGTTTGCCTAGTGGTAGCACCTGCCCTGCATATAAGTATCACTTATTGACTAACATGATGTGTTTCCTACCATTGCGAGGAAGAAAGTTAAGACTGACACAATATATACCAGGAGAAGGCTGGAACCATCCGGCATCATCCAAAGTCACCATTTCCTTCCTGGACTGAGATGATGGCTCAGATGACACCCTGGTGCAGCTGTTGCTCTTGGTTGTGCTGTCAATTGTCTGACACAGATCAGCCACACCATGTGATGTGTTACAATGTAGAGTCTGATCTCTGGAGGAGAGGAGACTGAGGAAATGCTTCCTTCTGCTTGCAGCAGACTGATGACATCATCTCAGCCTATGCAAAGTCGCTGCACCTCAAGGGCGGATTGTGGAGCTTTTCAGAAAAAGTGATGGTGTTGGAGGAGGATAGGAGACTGTTGGAGGAGGATAGGAGACTGTTGGAGGAGAATAGGAGGTTGTTGGAGGAGGAGAGGAGACTGTTGGAGGATAGGAGGTTGTTGGAGGAGGATAAGAGACTGTTGGAGGAGAATAGGAGGTTGTTACAGAAGGATAGGAGGTTGTTGGAGGAGGATAAGAGACTGTTGGAGGAGAATAGGAGGTTGTTACAGAAGGATAGGTGACTGTTGGCGAAGGATAGGTGACTGTTGGAGGAGGATAGGAGATTGTTGGAGGAGGATAGGAGACCGTTGCAGGTGAATAGGAGGTTGTTGGAGGAGAATAGACTGTTGGAGGACAATAGGAGGTTGTTGAAGGAGGATAGAAGATTGTTGAAAGAGTATAGGAGGTTGTTGGAGGAATATAGGAGGTTTTTGGAGGAAGATAGGAGATTGTTGGAGGAGAATAGGAAATTGTTGGAGTAGGATAGAAGATTGTTGAAGGAGAATAGGAGATTGTTGGCACAGGATAGGATGCTTCAGAGGTGGAGAGAAGGCTGTTGGAGGAGAATAGGAGACCGAATGGAGGAGAATAGAAGAATGTTGGAGGAGGATAGGAGATTGTTGGAGGAAACTAGGAGGTTGTTGGAGGAGGATGGATGGATTTGAGGGCCACCATCTGCTCTCTAGCCCTAGGCCTGTCTGGGAGTGGGACGTGTTCTGTATAAGGCTGGCCATACACCAGTAGAATTTAGTGAATATTTGTAGTTATAAGAAGGTTTGTTGGATGATCTAATCATTAGTGGGGATAATCGGCATTTGTATCCAACCAATCATGAGAGAATACCACTAAATACAAAGATCAGATACCACTTGTGTGCGTTCTCAGAGTGTGACATAAATCAGCTTCCCCTATAGAGGGTGCAGTGGCCAAGTGGTAAGGCGTTGGTCTCGTAAACCAAAGATCATGGGTTCAATCCCCATCTGTGCCTGGTTCTGTAATCCTGGATCTCATGTACTGAGTACTATACACATTGGTGATCAGTGACCCGGATAAACGTGATTTATGGTTAGGATGACACATTTTTCTTCCAATTACATGGTCTACCAGCTCTGAGGAATAAGCGATAAGTCCATACTGACAGTCGGACACCCCGCCACACCCGTCATGTCCATCTCTACCGTTCTACAAAGCTTTACATTCATGCCATGTTTGGGAGTATGTTTTCATCCTCTTTACTTTTCCTAATCCTTGGATAATGCACCTCCTGTTTTGCGCCATGGATTTGCGCCTCCTGTTTGCTCTTTTTTCAGTTGTTGAGTTCCCTATCTGAGGAGGGCAGCATCTCCAGCAAGGACATTAGTTCAGACAGATACAATATATACCAATGGCCAGATTAGGCAAATAGGAGCCATTTTTGTTTAGGTAACACCCAGAGACGCCCGGCACTGAGATGGGGGCTCGGAGATGGCACAATTGTGTAAACCCTGGTGCCTGTCTAATTCTTATCTGTGTTCACAGATGTCTGACACAGATCAGCCCCTGCTGCAGCCTCTCACCTTGTAACTTACACTGTACAATCTGATCACTGGGGGGGCTCTGATGGGTAATAGTAAATTAGTACATAGAGCCCCCCTGTGTGTCATGTGATCTCAGTATAAATCCAGCTGTTCTGTGAAGCCCTCAGAGGTTTGTTAGAGAACATTAGTGAACAAACAGCATCATGAAGGCCAAGGAACACACCAGACAGGTCAGGGATAAAGTTGTGGAGAAGTTTAAGGCAGGGTTAGGTTATAAAAAAAATCTCCCAAGCTTTGACCATCTCACGGAGCACTGTTCAATCCATCATCCGGAAATGGGAAGAGTACGGCACAACTGCAAACCTACCAAGACATGACCGTCCACCTAAACTGACCGGCCGGGCAAGGAGAGCATTCATCAGAGAAGCAGCAAAGAGGCCCATGGGAACTCTGGAGGAGCTGCAGAAATCACAGCTCGGGTGGGGGGAATCTGTCCAACTAATAGGGCAACTATTAGTCGTGCACTCCAAAAATCTGGCCTTTATGGAAGAGTGACAAGAAGAAAGCCATTGTTGGAGGAAAGCCATAAGAAGTCCCGTTTGCAGTTCCCGAGAAGCCATGTGGGGGACACAGCAAACATGTGGAAGAAGGGGCTCTGGTCAGATGAGACCAAAACGGAACTTTTCGGCCTAAAAGTAAAACGCTATGTGTGGGGGAAAACTAACACTGCCCATCACCCTGAACACACCATCCCCACCGTGAAACATGGTGGTGGCAGCATCATGTGGTGGGGATGCTTTTCTTCAGCAGGGACAGGGAAGCTGGTCAGAGTTGATGGGAAGATGGATGGAGCCAAATACAGGGCAATCTTAAAAGAAAACCTCTTAGAGTCTGCAGAAGACCTGAGACCGGGGCGGAGGTTCACCTTCCAGCAGGACAACGACCCGAAACATCCAGCCAGAACTACAATGGAATGGTTCCGATCAAAGCACCTTCATGTGTTAGAATGGCCCAGTCACAGTCCAGACCCAAATCCACTGGAGAATCTGTGGCCAGACCTGAAAATTGCTGTTCCCAGACGCTCTCCATCCAATCTGACAGAGCTTGAGGGATTCTGCAAAGAAGAATGGGCAGAAATGTTCCTCTCTAGATGTGCAAAGAGACATCCCCCAAAAAATGCAGCTGGAATTGCAGCCAAAGGGGGTCCTACAAAGTATTGACTCCGGGGGGCCGAATACAAATGCCGCCACACTTTTCACAGATTTATTGTCACAAATGTTGGAAACCATTTCTCATTTTCCTTCCACTTCACAATTATGTGCCACTTTGTGTCGGTCCATCACATCCAATCCCAATAAATACATTGTAACATGACAACATGGGGGGGGGGGAATACATTGTAACATGACAACATGGGGGGGATACATTGTAACATAACAACATGGTGGACATTTCAGGGGGGAGGGGGAATACATTGTAACATGACAACATGGGGGACATTTCAGGGGGGAGGGGAATACATTGTAACATGACAACATGGGGGACATTTCAGAGGGAGGAAGACTTTTTCAAGGCCCTGTGTCAGCAGCAGAATTTTAGTGTCGATAACTAAATCCAGTGCTGATTGCTTTCAGTTGTCGGGTGGCTCCTATATCATGGTCCCCAGATCTCTGTGTAGGGTCAGAGTGTCATTGTGTCATATTTAACACAGTGTGGTGCAGAGTTTACACTGTGTTCTTCACCACAGGGGGGTATGTAATGAAGGTTGAGGCTGGGAGGGGTGGTCTGTAATGGGGTGGGAATCTGTACTGGGGGGTTAGGCTAGGATGGGTGATCTGTACTGGGGGGTTAGGCTAGGATGGGGAATCTGTACTGGGGGGTTAGGCTAGGATGGGTGATCTTTACTGGGGGTTAGGCTAGGATGGGGGATCTGTACTGGGGGGGGGGGTAGGTGTAGGATTGGGGATCTGTACTGGGGGTTAGGTTAAGATGGGGGATCTGTACTGAGGGTTAGGTTAGGATGGGGGATCTGTACTGGGGGGTTAGAGTAGGATGGGGGATCTGTACCGGGGGTTAGGCTAGGATGGGGGATCTGTACTGGGGGTGTAGGCTAGGATGGGGGATCTGTACGTGATTTATATCTAAGATGACATGTATTTCCTCCAATTGCAAGAAAATTAGAGACTGACAGAACACAAACCACTTACCAGAATAGGAGAAGGCCGGAACCATCTTTGCTCAGTCATCACCCAGAGTCACCGTCTACTTCCTGGCCTGAGATGTTGGCTTCGAGGTGACACAAAGACCAAATAAAACCAGTGTGTGTCCTCAGAGATGACATACATCAACAGCTCAGGTAGAGGGTGCAGTGGCCAAGTGGTAAGGCGTTGGTCTCGTAAACCAAAGATCATGGGTTCAATCCCCATCTGTGCCTGGTTCTGTAATCCCGGATCTCATGTACTGAGTACTATACACATTGGTGATCAGTGACCCGGATAAACGTGATTTATGGTTAGGATGACACATTTTTCTTCCAATTACATGGTCAACCAGCTCTGAGGAAAGGGACTCGTCCCCGAAACGTGTCAGAAAGCCGACCATACTGACAGTCGGACACCCCGCCACTGTTATGTCCATCTCTATCGTTCTACAAAGCTTTACATTCATGCCATGTTTGGGAGTATGTTTTCATCCTCTTTACTTTTCACACACCTTGGGTAATGCACTCGGGGTTTGTGTCTCCTGTTTGCTCATTTTTCAGTTGTTGAGTTCCCTATCTGAGGAGGGCAGCATCTCTGAAAGGCCATCCATAGGTGATTTTGGTCCTGGTTCCCCCCGCTTTCCTTTGGCATTTGATCCCTGGAGCGCTGGAGAGTTTATGCTGTTTAATGGTTCCCCCTGACTGCAGCAGATGGCATCATCTCAGCCTGGGGTTGGATTGGTGGGGGGTGTCTGTAATGAGCAATTAACTGGAGGGAGGGAGTCTGCACTGAAGGGTTCATCTCATGGGGGTGGGCGGAATCATCACTAAGATGGGAGGGGGGGTCTGTTTGAGGGGTTTGGCTGAGAGGGTTGGGTCTGTCCTAAAGGGTTAGGCTGGGAGGGGGTCTGTACTAAGGGGTCAGGCTGAGAGGGGGGTCTGCCCTGAGGGGTTAGGCTGGGAGGGAGGGGGGTCTGTCCTGAGGGGTTAGGCTGGTAGGGGGGTCTTCCCTTAGGGATAAGGCTGGTAGGAGGGGTCTGTACTGAGGGGTTAGGCTAGGAGGGAGGGGGGGATCTCTCCTGAGAGTTAGGCTGGGAGGGAGGGGGGTCTGTCCAGAGGAATTAGGCTGGGATGGGGGATCTGTACTGGAGGTTAGGCTAGGATGGGGAATCTGTACTGGGGGGTTAGGCTAGGATGGGGGATCTGTACTGGGGGTTAGGCTAGGATGGGGGATCTGTACTGGGGGGGTTAGGCTAGGATGGGGAATCTGTACTGGGGGGTAGGCTAGGATGGGTGATCTGTACTAGGGGGTTAGGCTAGGATGGGGGATCTGTACTGGGGGTTATAGTAGGATGGGGGATCTGTGCTGGGGGGGTTAGGCTAGGATGGGGGATCTGTACTTGGGGTTAGGCTAGGATGGGGGATCTGTACTGGGGGGGTTAGGCTAGGAAGGGGGATCTGTACTGGGGGTTATGCTAGGATGGGGGATCTGTACTGGGGGTTAGGCTAGGATGGGGGATCTGTACTGGGGGGTAGGCTAGGATGGGGGATCTGTACTGGGGGTTAGGCTAGGATGGGGGATCTATGCTGGGGGTTAGGCTAGGATGGGGGATCTGTACTGGGGGTTAGGCTAGGATGGGGGATCTGTGCTGGGGGTTAGGCTAGGATGGGGATCTGTGCTGGTGGTTAGGCTAGGATGGGGGATCTGTGCTGGGGGGTTAGGCTAGGATGGGGATCTGTGCTGGTGGTTAGGCTAGGATGGGGGATCTGTGCTAGGAGAAGGCTGGAACCATCTTTGCTCAGTCATCACCCAGAGTCACCCTCTACTTCCTGGCCTGAGATGTTGGCTCTGAGGTGACACAAAGACCAAATAAAACCAGTGTGTGTCCTCAGAGATGACATACATCAACAACTCAGGTAGATGGTGCAGTGGCCAAGTGGTAAGGCGTTGTTCTTGTAAAGCTAACATCATGGGTTCAATCCCCATCTGTCCCTGGTCCTTTAGTCCCCAACTTTATCTTTCGAGTACTATAAACATTTGTGGTAAATCAGTGGACCACATATGTATATATATGTCACTTGTATTGCCTCTGCAGTTCTTTGCTTTTGTTCACAAATATCTGACACAGATCAGCCCCTGCTGCATGTCTACAGGCTGCTATGTAGCTTTATACTTTTGTGTGTTCTCAGAATTGGACACAAAATCTCCCAGTCTTTAGAGGGCGCAGTGGCCAAGTGGTAAGGCGTTGGTCTCGTCAACCAAAGATCATGGGTTCAATCCCCATCTGTGCCTGGTTCTGTAATCCCGGATCTCATGTTCTGATTATTATGAACATTTGTGATAGACTAGGGAACCCGATAATCATGTTCATAAAAGGGAACATTTGGCTCGCAGTGACCAGAACACAACTTCAGTTCCCCAATTATCTCCAGCCCCCAGTACACCCTCCATGGACGGGAGGTACAATCAGGCTGGAGGAGGTACATATAGGTCATCCAGCCTGTGTCAGGTTAGGGGCTCACAATGTGGACACAGCAACTTCCCCCCAAATCACTCCTTTTTAGACAGTCCAAAGTATTTAGTAAGAGGCATGGAGAGTGTTATTGAAGTTTTATTTTTTGTCACAATTTTTTTGGAAAATGAAAAAATGGAAAAACAAAATTGTCCCTTTTATTTTCTACATACCATCACCAGTGATGTACGGCGTCATCATATGACTAGTATGGCGTGATCCGGGTCACTGGTGACAGGATGTAAAAACAATTGTATCCATTTTGTTCTACATTTTTTTTCTTTTTTTTTTTACATTTTGTTAACACTCTGAGCAGAACAATATCCCGTTACCATAGTTACATTGTACTACTACTGATGACTGCTTATAGGAAGGAAATTCACTTCTACAAGAAAGTATTGTTACTGAATGAAATCAATTAATTCCGTGTGTATGGTTGTGATTGGCCGTGATTGACTACAACTAATCACATGGTACAGATAGGCTGTAATTGGCCCAGTCTGTACTATGTGATCACTGTGACCAATCACAGCTATCAACACAATTGTACACAATCAATGGCATGAATCAGAAGTTTTGTGTATAAGGCCGGCCATACACCAGTAGAATTTAGTGAATATTTGTAGTTATAAGAAGGTTTGTTGGATGATCTAATCATTAGTGGGGATAATCGGCATTTGTATCCAACCAATCATGAGAGAATACCACTAAATACAAAGATCAGATACCACTTGTGTGCGTTCTCAGAGTGTGACATAAATCAGCTTCTCCTATAGAGGGTGCAGTGGCCAAGTGGTAAGGCGTTGGTCTCGTAAACCAAAGATCATGGGTTCAATCCCCATCTGTGCCTGGTTCTGTAATCCCGGATCTCATGTACTGAGTACTATACACCTTGGTGATCAGTGACCCGGATAGACATGATTTATGGGTAGGATGACACATTTTTCTTCCAATTACATTGTCTACCAGCTCTGAGGAAAGGGACTCGTCCCCGAAACGCGTCAGCAATACGTCCATACTGACAGTCGGACACCCCCCGCCACACCCGTCATGTCCATCTCTACCGTTCTACAAAGCTTTACATTCATGCCATGTTTGGGAGTATGTTTTCATCCTCTTTACTTTTCCTAATCCTTGGGTAATGCACTCGGGGTTTGTGTCTCCTGTTTGCTCTTTTTTCAGTTGTTGAGTTCCCTATCTGAGGAGGGCAGCATCTCCAGCAAGGACATTAGTTCAGACAGATACAATATATACCAATGGCCAGAATAGGCAAATAGGAGCCATTTTTGTTTAGGCAACACCCAGAGACGCCCGGCACTGAGATGGGGGCTCGGAGATGGCACAATTGTGTAAACCCTGGTGCCTGTTCAATTCTTATCTCTGTTCACAGATGTCTGACACAGATCAGCCCCTGCTGCAGCCTCTCACCTTGTAACTTACACTGTACAATCTGATCACTGGGGGGGCTCTGATGGGATGAGAAGACTCAGTTAAAGGGGGGCATCTGATGTGAAGGTGGCTTCAGATTTAAAGGGGGGCTCTAATTATATTGGCAGATGCACAAAGTACAAATGTCAAATTGTGTGCAATCTCACAGGGTGACATAGAACCATCTCTCCTATAGAGGGCGCAGTGGCCAAGTGGTAAGGCGTTGGTCTCGTAAACCAAAGATCATGGGTTCAATCCCCATCTGTGCCTGGTTCTGTAATCCCGGATCTCATGTACCAAGTATTATGAACATTTGTCACAGACTAGGGAACCCGATAATCATGTTCATAAAAGGGAACATTTGGGTTGCAGTGACCATAACACAACTTCAGGTAACCAATTATCACCCAAAGTACACCCTCCATGGACGGGAGCAGGGGCGGACTGACCTATTTGTAAACTCGGTGAGGGCACGGGGTAATTAGGGGGCCCCATGAGATGCCCCTGGTACCTTTTTCATAGGCTTTTTTGACTTTGGGCTTGGACACAGGGGCCCCATGATCCCCTATTGCCTGGTGGCCCCATGAGTTGTCAGTCCGCCCGTGGACGGGAGGTACAATCCGGCTGGATGAGGTACATGTACGTCATCCAGCCTGTCTCAGGTTAGGGGCTCGCAACATAACAGGCATGGAGAGTTTTCTTGAAGTTGTATTTTTTGTCACAATATTTTTGGAAAATGAAAAAACTAAATTTCCACTTTTTTTTAACTTTTTTTACATTCACAATCTGAGCAGAGCAATATCACGTTACCATAGTTACATTGTACTACTACTGATGACTGCTTATAGGAAGGAAATTCACTTCTACAAACAAGTATTTTTACTGAATTAAATCAATTCATTCCGTGTGTATGTCTATGATTAGCTGTGATTGGCCACAACTAATCACATGGTGCAGATAGGCTGTAATTGGCCCAGTCTGTATTATGTGATCACTGTGACCAATCACAGCTATCAACACAATTGTACACATTCAATGGCATGAATCAGAAGTTTTGTGTATAAGGCTGGCCATACACCAGTAGAATATTTGTAGTTATAAGAAGGTTTGTTGGATGATCTAATCATTAGTGGGGATAATCGGCATTTGTATGCAACCAATCATGAGAGAATACCACTAAATACAAAGATCAGATACCACTTGTGTGCGTTCTCAGAGTGTGACATAAATCAGCTTCCCCTATAGAGGGCGCAGTGGCCAAGTGGTAAGGCGTTGGTCTCGTAAACCAAAGATCATGGGTTCAATCCCCATCTGTGCCTGGTTCTGTAATCCCGGATCTCGTGTACTGAGTACTATACACATTGGGGATCAGTGACCCGGATAAACATGATTTATGGTTAGGATGACACATTTTTCTTCCAATTACATGGTCAACCAGCTCTGAGGAAAGGGACTTGTCCCCGAAATGCGTCAATTGGCAGACGCACAAAGTACAAATGTCAAATTGTGTGCAATCTCACAGGGTGACATAGAACCTTCTCTCCTATAAAGGGCGCAGTGGCCAAGTGGTAAGGCGTTGGTCTCGTAAACCAAAGATCATGGGTTCAATCCCCATCTGTGCCTGGTTCTGTAATCCCGGATCTCATGTACTGAGCATTATGAACATTTGTGATAGACTAGGGAACCTGATAATCATGTTCATAAAAGGAAACATTTGGGTGATCATAACACAACTTCAGTTCCCCAATTATCACCGGCCCCCAGTACACCCTCCATGGACGGGAGGCACAATCAGGCTGGAGGAGGTACATATAGGTCATCCAGCCTGTGTCAGGTTAGGGGCTCACAATGTAAGAGGCATGGAGAGTTTATGTGAAGTTGTGTTTTTTGGAAAATTAAAAAGCAACATTTTCACTTTTTTGTGCATAATATCACCAGTGATGTACGGCGTCATCATATGACTAGTATGGCGTGATCCGGGACACTGACTGGTGACAGGATGTAAAACAATTCTATCCTTTTTTTTCTACCTTTTTGTTTTCTTTTTTTTTTTTTACATTTTGTTAACACTCTGAGCAGAGCAATATCACGTTACCATAGTTACATTGTACTACTACTGATGACTGCCTATAGGAAGGAAATTCACTTCTACAAGAAAGTATTGTTACTGAATGAAGTCAATTAATTCCGTGTGTATGGTTGTGATTAGCTGTGATTGACTACAACTAATCACATGGTACTGATAGGCTGTAATTGGCCCAGTCTGTACTATGTGATCACTGTGACCAATCACAGCTATCAACACAAATGTACACAATCAATGTTTGTGTATAAGGCTGGCCATATACCAGTAGAATTTAGTGAATATTTTTAGTTATAAGAAGGTTTGTTGGATGATCTAATCATTAGTGGGGATAATCGGCATTTGTATCCAACCAATCATGAGAGAATACCACTAAATACAAAGATCAGATACCACTTGTGTGCGTTCTCAGAGTGTGATATAAATCAGCTTCTCCTATAGAGGGCGCAGTGGCCAAGTGGTAAGGCGTTGGTCTCTTAAACCAAAGATCATGGGTTCAATCCCCATCTGTGCCTGGTTCTGTAATCCCGGATCTCGTGTACTGAGTACTATAAACATTGGTGATCAGTGACCCGGATAAACATGATTTATGGTTCTGATGACGTGTTTCCTCCAATTACATGACATTATCTCAGACAGACACAACACATATCACTTGTCTGATTAGAAGGTTGGCGCCACCTTTGTTCTGGAAACATCATTGCCTTCAGAAGTCACCTAATTAGAGAACAGAGTCCCCCTGTGTGTCATGTGATCTCAGTATAAATCCAGCTGCTCTGTGAAGCCCTCAGAGGTTTGTTAGAGAACATTAGTGAATAAAAAGCATCATGAAGGCCAAGGAACACACCAGACAGGACAGGGATAAAGTTGTGGATAGGTTTAAGGCAGGGTTAGGTTATAAAAAAATATCCCAAGCTTTGAACATCTCATGGAGCACTGCTCAATCAATCATCTGAAAATGGAGCATATGGGAGAACTGCAAACCTACCAAGACATGGCCGTCTGCCTAAACTGACAGGCTGGGCAAGGAGAGCATTCATCAGAGAAACTAACACTGCACGTCACCCTGAACACCCCATCCCCACCGTGAAACATGGTGGTGGCAGCATCATGTTGTGGAGATGTTTTTCTTCAGCAGAGACAGGGAAGCTGGTCAGAATGGATGGGAAGATGGATGGAGCCAAATACAGGGCAATCTTAGAAGAAAACCTGTTTGAGTCTGCAAAAGACTTGAGACCGGGGCGGAGGTTCCCCTTCCAGCAGGACAACGACCCAAAACATCCAACCAGAGCTAAAATGGAATGGTTTGACCACCTCACGGAGCACTGTTCAATCCATCATTCAAAAATGGAAAGAGTACGGCACAACTGCCAAGCTACCAAGACATGGCCATCCACCTAAACTGACAGGCCGGGCAAGGAGAGCATTCATCAGAGAAGCAGCCAAGAGGCCCATGGGAACTCGGGAGGAGCTGCAGAGATCACAGCTCAGGGGGGAGAATCTGTCCTCAGGACAACTATTAGTCGTCACTCCACAAATCTGGCCTTTATGGAGGAGTGGCAAGAAGGAAGCCATTGTTGGAGGAAAGCCATAAGAAGTCCCGTTTGCAGTTTGGGAGAAGCCATGTGGGGGACACAGCAAACATGTGGAAGAAGGGGCTCTGGTCAGAGGAGACCAACATGGGACTTTCTGGCATAAAAGCAAAACAATATGTGTGGGGGAAAACTAACACTGCCCATCCCCCTGAACACACCATCCCCACCGTGAAACCGTGGCAGCATCATGTGGTGGGGATGCTTTTCTTCAGCAGGGACAGGGAAGCTGGTCAGAGTTGATGGGAAGATGGATGGAGCCAAATACAGGGCAATCTTAGAAGAAAACCTGTTAGAGTCTGCAAAAGACTTGAGACCGGGGCGGAGGTTCCCCTTCCAGCAGGACAACGACCCGAAACATCCAGCCAGAGCTACAATGGAATGGTTCCGATCAAAGCATCCTCATGTGTTAGAATGGCCCAGTCACAGTCCAGACCCAAATCCAATGGAGAATCTGTGGCCAGACCTGAAAATTGCTGTTCCCAGACGCCCTCCATCCAATCTGACAGCTTGAGGGATTCTGCAAAGAAGAACGGGCAGAAATGTCCCTCTCTAGATGTGCAAAGAGACATCCCCAAAAAGACTTGCAGCTGGAATGGCAGCCAAAGGAGGTCCTACAAAGTATTGACTCCGGGGGGGGGGGGGCCGAATACAAATGCCGCCACACTTTTCACAGATTTATTGTCACAAATGTTGGAAACCATTTCTCATTTTCCTTCCACTTCACAATTATGTGCCACTTTGTGTCGGTCCATCACATCCAATCCCGATAAATACATTGTAACATGACAACATGGGGGACATTTCAGGGGGAGGGGAATACATTGTAACAAGACAACATGGGGGACATTTTAGGGGGAGGGGGAATACATTGTAACATGACAACATGGGGGGGGAATACATTGTAACACAACAACATGGGGGCATTTCAGGGGGGAGGGGAATACATTGTAACATGACAACATGGGGGGGGGGATACATTGTAACATGACAACATGGGGGGGAATACATTGTAACATGACAACATGGGGGACATTTCAGGGGGAGGGGGAATACATTGTAACATGACAACATGGGGGACATTTCAGGGGGGGAGGGGGATACATTGTAACATGACAACATGGGGGGGAATACATTGTAACATGACAACATGGGGACATTTCAGGGGAGGGGGAATACATTGTAACATGACAACATGGGGAACATTTCAGGGGGGAGGGGAATACATTGTAACATGACAACATGGGGGACATTTCAGGGGCAGGGGGAATACATTGTAACATGACAACATGGGGGGGGAATACATTGTAACACAACAACATGGGGGCATTTCAGGGGGGAGGGGAATACATTGTAACATGACAACATGGGGGGGGATACATTGTAACATGACAACATGGGGGGGAATACATTGTAACATGACAACATGGGGGACAATTCAGGGGGAGGGGGAATACATTGTAACATGACAACATGGGGGACATTTCAGGGGGGGAGGGGGATACATTGTAACATGACAACATGGGTGACATTTCAGGGGGGAGGGGAATACATTGTAACATGACAACATGGGGGACAATTCAGGGGGGGGGGAATACATTATAACATGACAACATGGGGGACATTTCAGGGGGGGGGAGAATACATTGTAACATGACAACATGGGGGACATTTCAGGGGAGGGGGATACATTGTAACATGACAACATGAGGGACATTTCGGGGGGGGGGGGGAGGGGAATACATTGTAACATGACAACATGGGGGACATTTCAGGGGGGAGGGGAAATACATTGTAACATGACAACATGGGGGACATTTCAGGGGGGAGGGGGATACATTGTAACATGACAACATGAGGGACATTTCGGGGGGGGGGGGGGAATACATTGTAACATGACAACATGGGGGACATTTCAGGGGGGAGGGGAATACATTGTAACATGACAACATGGGGGACATTTCAGGGGGGAGGGGAATACATTGTAACATGACAACATGGGGGACATTTCAGGGGGGGGGGATACATTGTAACATGACAACATGGGGGGACATTTCAGGGGGGGGAATACATTGTAACATAACAACATGGGGGGGCATTTCAAGGGGGAGGAAGACTTTTTCAAGGCTCTGTGTCAGCAGCAGAACAATTTCAGTGTCATTAACTAAATCCAGTGCTGATTGCTTTCAGTTGTCGGGTGGCTCCTATATCATGGTCCCGAGATCTCTGTGTAGGGTCAGAGTGTCATTTTCACATATTTAAGACAGTGTGGTGCAGAGTTTACACTGTGTTCACCACAGGGGGGTATGTACTGAAGGTTTAGACTGGGAGGGGTGGTCTGGAATGGGGGGGGGATCTGTACTGGGGGTTAAGTTAGGATGGGGGATCTGTACTGGGACTTAGGCTAGGATGGGAGATCTGTACTGGGGGTTAGGCTAGGATGGGGGATCTGTACTGGGGGTTAGGCTAGAATGGGGGATCTATACTGGTGGGTTAGGATAGGATGGGGGATCTGTACTGGGGGTTAGGCTAGGATGGGGGATCTGTACTGGTGGGTTAGGATAGGATGGGGGATCTGTACTGGGGGTTAGGCTAGGATGGGGGATCTGTACTGGGGGTTAGGCTTGGATGGGGGATCTGTATTGGGGGTTAAGTTAGGATGGGGGATCTGTACTGGGGGTTAAGTTAGGATGGGGGATCTGTACTTGGGGTTAGGCTAGGATGGGTGATCATTACTGGGGGTTAGGCTAGGATGGGGGATCTGTACTGGGACTTAGGCTAGGATGGGAGATCTGTACTGGGGGTTAGGCTAGGATGGGGGATCTATACTGGTGGGTTAGGATAGGATGGGGGATCTGTACTGGTGGGTTAGGATAGGATGGGAGATCTGTACTGGGGGTTAGGCTAGGATGGGGGATCTGTACTGGTGGGTTAGGATAGGATGGGGGATCTGTACTGGGGGTTAGGCTAGGATGGGGGATCTGTACTGGTGGGTTAGGATAGGATGGGGGATCTGTACTGGTGGGTTAGGATAGGATGGGAGATCTGTACTGGGGGTTAGGCTAGGATGGGGGATCTGTACTGGTGGGTTAGGATAGGATGGGGGATCTGTACTGGGGGTTAGGCTAGGATGGGGGATCTGTACTGGTGGGTTAGGATAGGATGGGAGATCTGTACTGGGGGTTAGGCTAAGATGGGGGATCTGTACTGGGGGGGTTAGGCTAGGATGGGGGATCTGTACTGGGGGTTAGGCTAGGATGGGTGATATGTACTGGGGGGTAGGCTATGATGGGGGATCTGTGCTGGGGGGTAAGCTAGGATGGGGGATCTGTACTGGGGGGTTAGGCTAGGATGGGGGATCTGTACTGGGGGTTAAGTTAGGATGGGGGATCTGTACTGGGGGTTAGGCTAGGATGGGTGATCATTACTGGGGGTTAGGCTAGGATGGGGGATCTGTGCTGGGGGTTAGGCTAGGATGGGGGATCTGTGCTGGGGGTTAGGCTAGGATGGGGGATCTGTACTAGGGGTTAAGTTAGGATGGGGGATCTGTACTTGGGGTTAGGCTAGGATGGGTGATCATTACTGGGGGTTAGGCTAGGATGGGGGATCTGTACTTGGGGTTAGGCTAGGATGGGTGATCATTACTGGGGGTTAGGCTAGGATGGGGGATCTGTACTGGGGGTTAGGCTAGGATGGGGGATCTGTACTGGGGGTTAGGCTAGGATGGGGGATCTATACTGGTGGGTTAGGATAGGATGGGGGATCTGTACTGGTGGGTTAGGATAGAATGGGAGATCTGTACTGGGGGTTAGGCTAGGATGGGGGATCTGTACTGGTGGGTTAGGATAGGATGGGGGATCTGTACTGGGGGTTAGGCTAGGATGGGGGATCTGTACTGGGGGTTAGGCTAGGATGGGGGATCTGTATTGGGGGTTAAGTTAGGATGGGGGATCTGTACTGGGGGTTAAGTTAGGATGGGGGATCTGTACTTGGGGTTAGGCTAGGATTGGTGATCATTACTGGGGGTTAGGCTAGGATGGGGGATCTGTACTGGGACTTAGGCTAGGATGGGAGATCTGTACTGGGGGTTAGGCTAGGATGGGGGATCTATACTGGTGGGTTAGGATAGGATGGGGGATCTGTACTGGTGGGTTAGGATAGGATGGGAGATCTGTACTGGGGGTTAGGCTAGGATGGGGGATCTGTACTGGTGGGTTAGGATAGGATGGGGGATCTGTACTGGGGGTTAGGCTAGGATGGGGGATCTGTACTGGTGGGTTAGGATAGGATGGGAGATCTGTACTGGGGGGGTTAGGCTAGGATGGGGGATCTGTACTGGGGGTTAGGCTAGGATGGGTGATCTGTACTGGGGGGTAGGCTATGATGGGGGATCTGTGCTGGGGGGTAAGCTAGGATGGGGGATCTGTACTGGGGGGTTAGGCTAGGATGGGGGATCTGTACTGGGGGTTAAGTTAGGATGGGGGATCTGTACTGGGGGTTCAGTTAGGATGGGGGATCTGTACTTGGGGTTAGGCTAGGATGGGTGATCATTACTGGGGGTTAGGCTAAGATGGGGGATCTGTGCTGGGGGTTAGGCTAGGATGGGGGATCTGTGCTGGGGGTTAGGCTAGAATGGGGGATCTGTACTGGGGGGTAGGCTATGATGGGGGATCTGTGCTGGGGGGTAAGCTAGGATGGGGGATCTGTACTGGGGGGTTAGGCTAGGATGGGGGATCTGTACTGGGGGGTAGGCTATGATGGGGGATCTGTGCTGGGGGGTAAGCTAGGATGGGGGATCTGTACTGGGGGGTTAGGCTAGGATGGGGGATCTGTACTGGGGGTTAAGTTAGGATGGGGGATCTGTACTGGGGGTTAGGCTAGGATGGGTGATCATTACTGGGGGTTAGGCTAGGATGGGGGATCTGTGCTGGGGGTTAGGCTAGGATGGGGGATCTGTACTAGGGGTTAAGTTAGGATGGGGGATCTGTACTTGGGGTTAGGCTAGGATGGGTGATCATTACTGGGGGTTAGGCTAGGATGGGGGATCTGTACTGGGGGTTAGGATAGGATGGGTGATCTGTACTGGGGGTTAGGCTAAGATGGGGGATCTGTACTGGGGGGGTTAGGCTAGGATGGGGGATCTGTACTGGGGGTTAGGCTAGGATGGGTGATCTGTACTGGGGGGTAGGCTATGATGGGGGATCTGTGCTGGGGGGTAAGCTAGGATGGGGGTTCTGTGCTGGGGGGTTAGGCTAGGATGGGGGATCTGTACTGGGGGGGTTAGGCTAGGATGGGGATCTGTACTTGGGGTTAGGCTAGGATGGGGGATCTGTACTGGGGGTTAGGCTAGGATGGGGGATCTGTACTGGGGGTTAGGCTAGGATGGGGGATCTGTACTGGGGGTTAGGCTAGGATGGGGGATCTGTACTGGGGGGTTAGGCTAGGATGGGGGATCTGTACTGGGGGGTTAGAGTAGGATGGGGGATCTGTACTGGGGGGTTAGAGTAGGATGGGGGATCTGTACTGGGGGTTAGGCTAGGATGGGGGATCTGAAAATGATTTATATCTAAGATGACATGTATTTCCTCCAATTGCAAGAAAACTAGAGACTGACAGAACACAAACCACTTACCAGAATAGGAGAAGGCCGGAACCATCTTTGCTCAGTCATCACCCAGAGTCACCGTCTACTTCCTGGCCTGAGATGTTGGCTCCGAGGTGACACAAAGACCAAATAAAACCAGTGTGTGTCCTCAGAGATGACATACAGACATCTACTATATAGAGGGTGCAGTGGCCAAGTGGTAAGGTGTTGTTATTGTAAACTTGAGATCATGGGTTCAATCCCCATCTGTCGCTGGTTCTTTAGTCCCCAACTTTATCTACCAAGTGCTATAAACATTTGTGGTGAATCAGTGGACCTCATATATATATATGTCACTTGTATTTCCTCTGCAGTTCTTTGCTTTTGTTCACAAATCTCTGACACAGATCAGCCCCTGCTGCAGCCTCTCACCTTGTGACTTGTTATATTGTACAGTCCGGTCACTGGAGATGAGGAGATGGAGACTAAGGTTCCTCCTGCCTGTATCAGACTAATGACAGCATCTCAGCCTAGGCAAAGACTGACTGTTGGAGGAGAATGGAGGTGGCTGGGAATGGGATGGATTGGAGGTCTACAGGCTGCTATGTAGCTTTATACTTTTGTGTATTCTCAGAATTGGGCACAAAATCTCCCAGCCTATAGGGGGCGCAGTGGCCAAGTGGTAAGGCGTTGGTCTCGTCAACCAAAGATCATGGGTTCAATCCCCATCTGTGCCTGGTTCTGTAGTCCCCACCCTAATGTACTGATTATTATGAACATTTGTGATAGACTAGGGAACCCGATAATTATGTTCATAAAAGGGAACATTCGGGTCGCAGTGACCATAACACAACTTCAGTTCCCCAATTATCACCGGCCCCCAGTACACCCTCCATGGATGGGGGGCACAATCAGGCTGGAGGAGGTACATGTATGTCATCCAGCCTATGTCAGGTTAGGGGCTCACAATGTGGACACAGCAACTCCCATGACGATACAACTTCCCCCCAAATCACTCCATATTAGACAGTCCAAGGTATTTAGTAAGAGGCATGGAGAGTGTTATTTTTTGTCACAATTTTTTTGGAAAATGAAAAAATGGAAAACCCAAATTGTCCCTTTTTTTTCTATATACCGTCACCAGTGATGTACGGCCTCATCATATGACTAGTATGGAGTGATCCGGGACACTGACTGGTGACAGGATGTAAAAACATTGTATCCATTTTGTTCTACATTTTTTTTTTATTTTGTTAACACTCTGAGCAGAGCAATATCCCGTTACCATAGTTACATTGTACTACTACTGATGACTGCTTATAGGAAGGAAATTCACTTCTACAAGAAAGTATTGTTACTGAATGAAATCAATTCATTCCGTGTGTATGGTTGTGATTGGCCGTGATTGGCCACAACTAATCACATGGTACAGATAGGCTGTACTTGGTCTGTACTATGTGATCACTGTGACCAATCACAGCAATCAACACAATTGTACACAATCAATGGCATGAATCAGAAGTTTTCTGTATAAGGCTGGCCATACACCAGTAGAATTTAGTGAATATTTGTAGTTATAAGAAGGTTTGTTGGATGATCTAATCATTAGTGGGGATAATCGGCATTTGTATCCAACCAATAACCACCAAAGCTAATGGCCACTACTCAGTGCTCCTACTCCTTGACCTCTCCGCGGCCTTTGACACTGTTGACCACCCCCTCCTCCTTAATAAACTACTCTCCCTTGGCATCAGAGACTCCGCTCTCTCCTGGTTCTCCTCCTATCTATCCCAACGCTCCTTCAGCGTTACCTATAATGCTACCACCTCCCCCTCTCTCCCCCTCTCTGTTGGGGTCCCCCAAGGCTCTGTCCTCGGGCCCCTTCTCTTCTCCATCTACACCTCCTCCCTTGGCAAACTGATACACTCCCACGGCTTCAACTATCACCTCTATGCTGATGACACTCAAATCTATCTCTCTACCCCTCGCCTCACCCCTTCAGTCTCCCCCCGAATCACCCACCTACTGAACGATATATTGGATTGGATGTCACTCCACTTTCTCAAATTAAAACTTTCCAAAACCGAGCTCCTAATTTTCCCCCCAGCCCGTGCCCCCCCCCCCCACCCTCTCCATCACGACCAACAACACCACCATCAGTCCCACCCCGCAAGCCAAAGTCCTAGGTGTCACTCTAGACTCCAATCTATCCTTCCAACCCCATGTCCAATCTCTGACAAACTCATGCAGGCTCCACCTCCGCAACATATCCAAAATACATTCGTTTCTAACCCCAGAGACCACTAAACAACTCGTTCACTCCCTTATTATCTCACGTCTGGACTACTGCAACTCCCTCCTCCCCGGCCTACCTCATCACAGACTATCCCCGCTTCAGTCTATCCTGAACTCAGCGGCTGGACTCATCCACCTTACCAACCGCTCCGCTTCTGCCACCCCCCTCTGTCATTCCCTCCACTGGCCTCCACTCAGTGTCCTCCACCCCCCTCTGTCATTCCCTCCACTGGCCTCCACTCAGTGTCCTCCACCCCCCTCTGTCATTCCCTCCACTGGCCTCCACTCAGTGTCCTCCACCCCCCTCTGTCATTCCCTCCACTGGCTCCCGATTGCCCAACGCATTAAATTCTGAAAAACTACTAACATTGACATACAAAGCCATTCACAATGTTGCCCCAAACTACCTCACCGACCTGATACCCAAATACCACCCTACCCGTAATCTTCGCTCCTCACAAGACCTCCTACTCTCTAGCTCCCTGGTCTCCACCTCCCATGCCCGACTTCAGGACTTCTCCAGGACTTCCCCCATCCTCTGGAACTCACTACCCCAATCCATTTGACTGCCACCTACCCTCCTCACCTTTAGGCGCACCCTGAAAACCCATCTCTCCAGGGAAGCCTACCCCACCCCCTGCTAACTCCTCCACTCCTCCTATCACTCCATCCCCCACATCCACTTCCTCCTGTACCACTATCCCCTCCCTCCTAGATTGTAAGTTCCAAGGGGCAGGGCCCTCGAACCCCTCGTGTATTGTATTGCTACTGTATTGTCTCATGTTCTGTCCCCCACTATAATGTACAGCGCTGAGCAAACCTTTTTGGCGCTATATAAATCCTGTATAATAAATAAACCAATCATGAGAGAATACCACTAAATACAAAGATCAAATACCACTTGTGTGCGTTCTCAGAGTGTGACATAAATCAGCTTCTCCTATAGAGGGCGCAGTGGCCAAGTGGTAAGGCGTTGGTCTCGTAAACCAAAGATCATGGGTTCAATCCCCATCTGTGCCTGGTTCTGTAATCCCGGATCTCATGTACTGAGTACTATACACATTGGGGATCAGTGACCCGGATAGACATGATTTATGGGTAGGATGACACATTTTTCTTCCAATTACATGGTCTACCAGCTCTGAGGAAAGGGACTCGTCCCCGAAACGCATCAGAGGCCAACCATACTGACAGTCGGACACCCGCCACTGTTATGGCCATCTCTACCTGCAATGGAACCGACCCAGACTGTGCTTGAGTACTTCCGTTAGAATACAGCTTCCCCGTCCAAACACCGACAACAGACACCACAGCCGACCATACAAGACTAGACGACACCAATCTTGAAGTAAACTAGGAAGTAGACTAGTTTATTTGAACACAGATACAAGATATATACACTCAGGGGACAATCCCCCCTCCCTGCATAATGACACAGGGCGGGGCAATCTGCATTTAGTAACAAGAGATGTACAGGTATTCAAACTTCACACCAGCAGACAGTCCCATCAGGAGGGAGGGCTGCTGGAGACACCCCCCACTAAGCTAATACACATAAACACATACATCCCATAATAGTTTGCTCCCAAGCCAGACAAACAATAGAACAATGGGATGCAGCCACATGACATTAAACAATCAACAACCCCCCACCCCACCTATCTCCTAATCATGTCTACATAGTCTGAGACAAAGCCCCCCTGTGCTGGGGGATTAGGCTGGGAGGAAGGGGGGGTCTGTCCTGAGGGAAGTTAGGCTGGGAGGAAGGGGGGGTCTGTCCTGAGGGGGGTTAGGCTGGTAAGGGTGTCTGTCCTGAGGGGTTAGGGCGGGAGGGGGGTCTGTCCTGAGGGGTTAGGCTGGGAGGGGGGGTGTCTGTCCTAAGGGGTTAGGCTGGGAGGGGGGGGGTCTGTCCTGAGGGGTCAGGCTGGGAGGGGGTATGTTCTGAGGGGTTAGGGCGGGAGGGGGGTCTGTGCTGAGAGGTTAGGTTGGGAGGGGGGTATGTCCTGAGGGGTTAGGCTGGGAGGGGGGGTCTTTCCTGAGGGGTTAGGTTGGGAGGGGGGGGGTCTGTCCTGAGGGGTTAGGCTGGGAGGGGGGGCTGTCCTGAGGGGTTAGGCTGGGGGGGGGTCTGTCCTGAGGGGTTAGGCTGAGAGGGGGGTCTGTCCTGAGGGGTTAGGCTGGGAGGGGGGGTCTATCCTGAGGGGTCAGGCTGGGAGGGGGGATCTGTCCTGGGGGGTTAGGCTGGGAGGGGGGGGGTCTGTCCTGAGGGGTTAGGCTGGGAGCAGGCGTCTGTCCTGAGGGGTTAGGCTGGGAGGGGGGGGTCTGTCCTGAGGGGTTAGGCTGGGGGGGGGGGTCTGTCCTGAGGGGTTAGGCTGGGAGGGGGGGTCTGTCCTGAGGGGTTAGGCTGGGAGGGGGGGTATGTCCTGAGGGGTCAGGCTGGGGGGGGGTCTTTCCTGATGGGTTAGGCTGGGGGGGAGAAGAGAACGCAGGTCACTACAAGGACTCATAGAAGACAATTGTTACATTTTGCACATAAATGCTCCTCAACCCAATGCAGATCTATTGAGAACAGAAGATTTGTATTCCTTTGCCCCTTACATGGACCCCCAGCATTGTGTGAGATTTCCTGCATTGTAATACATGTATATATGTGAACAGCCCTTACAGGTAACCTGACGAGTATTTCCATCCAGCAAGGACATTAGTTCAGACAGATACAATATATACCAAGGGCCAGAATAGGCAAATAGGAGCCATTTTTGTTTAGGCAACACCCAGAGACGCCTGGCACTGAGATGGGGGCTCGGAGATGGCACAATTGTGTAAACCCTGGTGCCTGTTCAATTCTTATCTATGTTCACAGATGTCTGACACAGATCAGCCCCTGCTGCAGCCTCTCACCTTGTAACTTACACTGTACAATCTGATCACTGGGGGGGCTCTGATGGGATGAGAAGACTCAGTTAAAGGGGGGCATCTGAGGTAAAGGTGGCTTTAGATTTAAAGGGGGGCATTGATTATATTGGCAGACGCACAAAGTACAAATGTCAAATTGTGTGCAATCTCACAGGGTGACATAGATCCATCTCTCCTATAGAGGGCGCAGTGGCCAAGTGGTAAGGTGTTGGTCTCGTAAACCAAAGATCATGGGTTCAATCCCCATCTGTGCCTGGTTCTGTAATCCCGGATCTCATGTACTGAGCATTATGAACATTTGTGATAGACTAGGGAACCCGATAATCATGTTCTTAAAAGGGAACATTTGGGTCGCAGTGACCAGAACACAACTGCAGGTAACCAATTATCACCGGCCCCCAGTACACCCTCCATGGACGGGAGGCACAATCAGGCTGGAGGAGGTACATATAGGTCATCCAGCCTGTGTCAGGTTAGGGCTCACAATGTAAGAGGCATGGAGAGCTTTCTTGAAGTTGTATTTTTTGCCACAATTTTTTTGGAATATTAAAAAACTAAATTTTCACTTTTTTGTGCATACCGTCACCAGTGATGTACGGCGTCATCATATGACTAGTATGGCGTGATCCGGGACACTGACTGGTGACAGGATGTAAAACAATTCTATCCCTTTTTCTCTACATTTTTTTCTTTTTTTTTTTACATTTTGTTAACACTCTGAGCAGAGCAATATCCCGTTACCATAGTTACATTGTACTACTACTGATGACTGCTTATAGGAAGGAAATTCACTTCTACAAGAAAGTATTGTTACTGAATGAAGTCAATTAATTCCGTGTGTATGTTTGTAATTAGCTGTGATTGGCCACAACTAATCACATGGTACAGATAGGCTGTAATTGGCCCAGTCTGTATTATGTGATCACTGTGACCAATCACAGCTATCAACACAATTGTACACAATCAATGGCATGAATCAGAAGTTTTCTGTATAAGGCCGGCCATACACCAGTAGAATTTAGTGAATATTTGTAGTTATAAGAAGGTTTGTTGGATGATCTAATCATTAGTGGGGATAATCGGCATTTGTATCCAACCAATCATGAGAGAATACCACTAAATACAAAGATCAAATACCACTTGTGTGCGTTCTCAGAGTGTGACATAAAACAGCTTCTCCTATAGGGGGCGCAGTGGCCAAGTGGTGAGGCGTTGGTCTCGTAAACCAAAGATCATGGGTTCAATCCCCATCTGTGCCTGGTTCTGTAATCCCAGATCTCATGTACTGAGTACTATACACATTGGTGATCAGTGACCCGGATAAACATGATTTATGGTTAGGATGACACATTTTTCTTCCAATTACATTGTCTACCAGCTCTGAGGAAAGGGACTCGTCCCCGAAACGCATCAGCGGGCCAACCATACTGACAGTCGGACACCCCGCCACACCCGTCATGTCCGTCTCTACCTGCAATGGAACCGACCCAGACTGTGCTTGAGTACTTCCGTTAGAATACTGCTTCCCCGTCCAAACACCGACAACAGACACCACAGCCGACCATACAAGACTAGACGACACCAATCTTGAAGTAAACCAGGAAGTAGACTACTTTATCTGAAAACAGATACAAGATATATATTCACTCCGGGGACAATCCCCCCTCCCTGCATAATGACACAGGGCGGGCCAATCTATATTTAGTAACAAGTGACACACAGGTATTCAAACTTCACACCAGCAGACAGTCCCATCAGGAGGGAGGGCTGCTGGAAACACCCCCCCACTAATCTAATACACATAAACACATACATCCCATAATAGTTTTCTCCCAAGCCAGACACACAATAGAACAATGGGATGCAGCCACATGACATTAAACAATCAACAACCCCCACCCCACCTATCTCCTAAACATGTCTACACAGTCTGAGACAAAGTCCCCCCAATATTAGAACAGATCACCCTGTACCCCTAACAGGCACAAGGGGACTTACACATAAGAGGGATATGGGGAGCTAAGACAGAGGTCTCCCCACCTCTCCAAAGTGATTTGTGTTCCATGGACTCCCCACCCAGAGTCACTCCCATCACAGTACCGTTCTACAAAGCTTTACATTCATGCCATGTTTGGGAGTATGTTTTCATCCTCTTTACTTTTCACACACCTTGGGTAATGCACTCGGGGTTTGTGTCTCCTGTTTGCTCATTTTTCAGTTGTTGAGTTCCCTATCTGAGGAGGGCAATATCTCCGAAAGGCTATCCATAGGTGATTTTGGTCCTGGTTCCCCCGGCTTTCCTTTGGCATTTGATCCCTGGAGCGCTGGAGAGTTCATTCTGTTTAATGGTTCCCCCTGACTGCAGCAGATGGCATCATCTCAGCCTGGGGTTGGATTGGTGGGGGGTGTCTGTAATGAGCAATTAACTGGAGGGAGGGAGTCTGCATTGAAGGGTTATTCTCAGGGGGGTGGGGGGAATCATCACTAAGATGGGAGGGGGGTCTGTCCTAAGGGGTTTGGCTGGGAGGGTGGGGTCTGTCCTGAGGGGTTAGGCTGGGAGGGTGGGGTCTGTCCTGAGGGGGGTTAGGCTTGGAGAGATGGGGGTCTGTCCTGAGGGGATAGGCTGGGAGGGATGGGGGTATGTCCTGAGGGCAGTTAGGCTGGTGGGGGGTCTGTCCTGAGGGGTTAGGCTGGTAGGGGGGGGTCTGTCCTGAGGGGTTAGGATGGGAGGGGGGTTTGTCCTGAGGGGTTAGGCTGGGTGGGGGGAGGTCTGTCCTGAGGGGTTAGGCTGGCAGAGGGGGTCTATCCTGAGTGGTTAGGCTGGGAGTGGGGGTCTGTCCTGTGGGGTTGGGAAGGGGGTCTGTACTGAGGGGTTAGGCTATGGGGGGGGTTAGTCTGTTGTGAGGGGTTAGGCTGGGAGGGGGGGACTGTCCTGAGGAGTTAGGCTGGGAGGAGGGGTCTGTCCTGAGGGGTTAGGCTGGGAGAAGGAGGGGTCTGTCCTGAGGGGTTAGGCTGGGAGGGGGGGGGGTATGTCCTGAGGGGTTAGGCTGGGAGGGGGGGGGTATGTCCTGAGGGGTTAGGCTGGGAGGAGGGGGGGTCTTTCCTGAGGGGTTAGGCTGGGAGGAGGGTATGTCCTGAGAGATCAGGCTGGGAGAGGGGTATGTCCTGAGGGGGTCAGGCTGGGAGGGGGGGTATGTCCTGAGGGGTTAGGCTGGGAGGGGGGGTCTGTCCTGAGGGGTCAGGCTGGGAGGAGGGGTCTGTCCTGAGGGGTCAGGCTGGGAGGGGGGGTATGTCCTGAGGGGTCAGGCTGGGGGGGGTCTTTCCTGATGGGTTAGGCTGGGGGGGAGAAGAGAACGCAGGTCACTACAAGGACTCATAGAAGACAATTGTTACATTTTGCACATAAATGCTCCTCAACCCAATGCAGATCTATTGAGAACAGAAGATTTGTATTCCTTTGTCCCTTACATGGACCCCCAGCATTGTGTGAGATTTCCTGCATTGTAATACATGTTTCTATGTGAACTGCCCTTACAGGTAACCTGACGAGTATTTCCATCCAGCAAGGACATTAGTTCAGACAGATACAATATATACCAAGGGCCACAATAGGCAAATAGGAGCCATTTTTGTTTAGGCAACACCCAGAGACGCCCGGCACTGAGATGGGGGCTCGGAGATGGCACAATTGTGTAAACCCTGGTGCCTGTTCAATTCTTATCTATGTTCACAGATGTCTGACACAGATCAGCCCCTGCTGCAGCCTCTCACCTTGTAACTTACACTGTACAATCTGATCACTGGGGGGGCTCTGATGGGATGAGAAGACTCAGTTAAAGGGGGCATCTGATTTGAAGGTGGCTTCAGATTTAAAGGGGGGCTCCAACTGTATTGGCAGACGCACAAAGTACAAATGTCAAATTGTGTGCAATCTCACAGGGTGACATAGATCCATCTCTCCTATAGAGGGCGCAGTGGCCAAGTGGTGAGGCGTTGGTCTCGTAAACCAAAGATCATGGGTTCAATCCCCATCTGTGCCTTGCTCTGTAATCCCGGATCTCATGTACTGAGTATTATGAACATTTGTGATAGACTAGAGAACCTGATAATCATGTTCATAAAAGGGAACATTTGGGTTGCAGTGACCAGAACACAACTGCAGGTAACCAATTATCACCGGCCCCCAGTACACCCTCCATGGACGGGAGGCACAATCAGGCTGGAGGGGGTACATGTATGTCATCCAGCCTGTGTCAGGTTAGGGGCTCACAATGTAAGAGGCATGGAGAGCTTTCTTGAAGTTGTTTCTTTTGCCACAATTTTTTTGGAATATTAAAAAACTAAATTTTCACTTTTTTGTGCATACCGTCACCAGTGATGTACGGCGTCATCATATGACTAGTATGGCGTGATCCGGGACACTGACTGGTGACAGGATGTAAAACAATTCTATCCCTTTTTCTCTACATTTTTTTTCTTTTTTTTTTTACATTTTGTTAACACTCTGAGCAGAACAATATCCCGTTACCATAGTTACATTGTACTACTACTGATGACTGCCTATAGGAAGGAAATTCACTTCTACAAGAAAGTATTGTTACTGAATGAAGTCAATTGATTCCGTGTGTATGTTTGTGATTAGCTGTGATTGGCCACAACTAATCACATGGTACAGATAGGCTGTAATTGGCCCAGTGTGTACTATGTGATCACTGTAACCAATCACAGCTATCAACACAATTGTACACAATCAATGGCATGAATCAGAAGTTTTCTGTATAAGGCCGGAAACCAGTAGAATTTAGTGAATATTTGTAGTTATAAGAAGGTTTGTTGGATGATCTAATCATTAGTGGGGATAATCGGCATTTGTATCCAACCAATCATGAGAGAATACCACTAAATACAAAGATCAGATACCACTTGTGTGCGTTCTCAGAGTGTGACATAAATCAGCTTCTCCTATAGAGGGCGCAGTGGCCAAGTGGTAAGGCGTTGGTCTCGTAAACCAAAGATCATGGGTTCAATCCCCATCTGTGCCTGGTTCTGTAATCCCGGATCTCATGTACTGAGTACTATACACATTGGTGATCAGTGACCCGGATAAACATGATTTATGGTTAGGATGAAACATTTTTCTTCCAATTACATGGTCAACCAGCTCTGAGGAAAGGGACTCGTCCCCGAAACGCGTCAGTAAGCCGACCATACTGACAGTCGGACACCCCGCCACACCCGTCATGTCCGTCTCTACCTGCAATGGAACCGACCCAGACTGTGCTTGAGTACTTCCGTTAGAATACTGCTTCCCCGTCCAAACACCGACAACAGACACCACAGCCGACCATACAAGACTAGACGACACCAATCTTGAAGTAAACCAGGAAGTAGACTACTTTATCTGAAAACAGATACAAGATATATATTCACTCCGGGGACAATCCCCCCTCCCTGCATAATGACACAGGGCGGGCCAATCTATATTTAGTAACAAGTGACACACAGGTATTCAAACTTCACACCAGCAGACAGTCCCATCAGGAGGGAGGGCTGCTGGAAACACCCCCCCACTAATCTAATACACATAAACACATACATCCCATAATAGTTTTCTCCCAAGCAAGACAAACAATAGAACAATGGGATGCAACCACATGACATTAAACAATCAACAACCCCCACCCACCTATCTCCTAAACATGTCTACACAGTCTGAGACAAAGTCCCCCCAATATTAGAACAGATCATCCTGCACCCCTAACAGGCACAGGGAGACTTACACATAAGAGGGATATGGGGAGCTAAGACAGAGGTCTCCCCACCTCTCCAAAGTGATTTGTGTTCCATGGACTCCCCACCCAAAGTCACTCCCATCACAATACCGTTCTACAAAGCTTTACATTCATGCCATGTTTGGGAGTATGTTTTCATCCTCTTTACTTTTCACACACCTTGGGTAATGCACTCGGGGTTTGTGTCTCCTGTTTGCTCATTTTTCAGTTGTTGAGTTCCCTATCTGAGGAGGGCAGCATCTCTGAAAGGCTATCCGTAGGTGATTTTGGTCCTGGTTCCCCGGCTTTCCTTTGGCATTTGATCCCTGGAGCGCTGGAGAGTTCATTCTGTTTAATGGTTCCCCCTGACTGCAGCAGATGGCATCATCTCAGCCTGGGGTTGGATTGGTGGGGGGTGTCTGTAATGAGCAATTAACTGGAGGGAGGGAGTCTGCATTGAAGGGTTATTCTCAGGGGGGGGGGGGGGAATCATCACTAAGATGGGAGGGGGGTCTGTCCTAAGGGGTTTGGCTGGGAGGGTGGGGTCTGTCCTGAGGGGTTAGGCTGGGAGGGTGGGGTCTGTCCTGAGGGGGGTTAGGCTTGGAGGGATGGGGGTCTGTCCTGAGGGGATAGGCTGGGAGGGATGGGGGTATGTCCTGAGGGCAGTTAGGCTGGTGGGGGGTCTGTCCTGAGGGGTTAGGCTGGTAGGGGAGGGTCTGTCCTGAGGGGTTAGGATGGGAGGGGGGTTTGTCCTGAGGGGTTAGGCTGGGTGGGGGGAGGTCTGTCCTGAGGGGTTAGGCTGGCAGAGGGGGTCTGTCCTGAGTGGTTAGGCTGGGAGTGGGGGTCTGTCCTGTGGGGTTGGGAAGGGAGTCTGTACTGAGGGGTTAGGCTATGGGGGGGTTAGTCTGTTGTGAGGAGTTAGGCTGGGAGGAGGGATCTGTTCTGAGGTGTTAGGCTAGGAGAAGGAGGGGTCTGTCCTGAGGGGTTAGGCTGGGAGGAGGGGGGGGGGTCTTTCCTGAGGGGTTAGGGCAGGAGGGGGGTATGTCCTGAGGGGTTAGGCTGGGAGGAGGGTATGTCCTGAGAGATCAGGCTGGGAGGGGGGTATGTCCTGAGGGGGTCAGGCTGGGAGGGGGGGGGTCTGTCCTGAGGGGTTAGGCTGGGAGGGGGGGTATGTCCTGAGGGGTTAGGCTGGGAGGGGGGGTCTGTCCTGAGGGGTCAGGCTGGGAGGAGGGGTCTGTCCTGAGGGGTCAGGCTGGGAGGGGGAGTATGTCCTGAGGGGTCAGGCTGGGGGGGGTCTGTCCTGAGGGGTTAGGCTGGGAGGGGGGGCTGTCCTGAGGGGTTAGGCTGGGGGGGGTCTGTTCTGAGGGGTTAGGCTGGGAGGGGGGGTCTGTCCTGAGGGGTTAGGCTGGGAGGGGGGGTCTATCCTGAGGGGTCAGGCTGGGAGGGGGGATCTGTCCTGAGGGGTTAGGCTGGGAGGGGGGGGGGTCTGTCCTGAGGGGTTAGGCTGGGAGCAGGCGTCTGTCCTGAGGGGTTAGGCTGGGAGGGGGGGGGTCTGTCCTGAGGGGTTAGGCTGGGGGGGGGGTCTGTCCTGAGGGGTTAGGCTGGGAGGGGGGGTCTGTCCTGAGGGGTTAGGCTGGGAGGGGGGGTCTGTCCTGAGGGGTCAGGCTGGGAGGAGGGGTCTGTCCTGAGGGGTCAGGCTGGGAGGGGGAGTATGTCCTGAGGGGTCAGGCTGGGGGGGGTCTGTCCTGAGGGGTTAGGCTGGGAGGGGGGGCTGTCCTGAGGGGTTAGGCTGGGGGGGGTCTGTCCTGAGGGGTTAGGCTGGGAGGGGGGGTCTGTCCTGAGGGGTTAGGCTGGGAGGTGGGGTCTATCCTGAGGGGTCAGGCTGGGAGGGGGGATCTGTCCTGAGGGGTTAGGCTGGGAGGGGGGGTCTGTCCTGAGGGGTCAGGCTGGGAGGAGGGGTCTGTCCTGAGGGGTCAGGCTGGGAGGGGGAGTATGTCCTGAGGGGTCAGGCTGGGGGGGGTCTGTCCTGAGGGGTTAGGCTGGGAGGGGGGGTCTGTCCTGAGGGGTTAGGCTGGGAGGGGGGGTCTATCCTGAGGGGTCAGGCTGGGAGGGGGGATCTGTCCTGAGGGGTTAGGCTGGGAGGGGGGGGGGGGGTCTGTCCCGAGGGGTTAGGCTGGGAGCAGGTGTCTGTCCTGAGGGGTTAGGCTGGGAGGGGGGGGTCTGTCCTGAGGGGTTAGGCTGGGGGGGGTCTGTCCTGAGGGGTTAGGCTGGGAGGGGGGGTCTGTCCTGAGGGGTTAGGCTGGGAGGGGGGGTCTGTCCTGAGGGGTCAGGCTGGGAGGAGGGGTCTGTCCTGAGGGGTCAGGCTGGGAGGGGGGGTATGTCCTGAGGGGTCAGGCTGGGGGGGGTCTTTCCTGATGGGTTAGGCTGGGGGGGAGAAGAGAACGCAGGTCACTACAAGGACTCATAGAAGACAATTGTTACATTTTGCACATAAATGCTCCTCAACCCAATGCAGATCTATTGAGAACAGAAGATTTGTATTCCTTTGTCCCTTACATGGACCCCCAGCATTGTGTGAGATTTCCTGCATTGTAATACATGTTTCTATGTGAACAGCCCTTACAGGTAACCTGACGAGTATTTCCATCCAGCAAGGACATTAGTTCAGACAGATTCAATATATACCAAGGGCCACAATAGGCAAATAGGAGCCATTTTTGTTTAGGCAACACCCAGAGACGCCTGGCACTGAGATGGGGGCTCGGAGATGGCACAATTGTGTAAACCCTGGTGCCTGTTCAATTCTTATCTCTGTTCACAGATGTCTGACGCAGATCAGCCTCTGCTGCAGCCTCTCACCTTGTAACTTACACAGTACAATCTGATCACTGGGGGGGCTCTGATGGGATGAGAAGACTCAGTTAAAGGGGGGCATCTGAGGTAAAGGTGGCTTCAGATTTAAAGGGGGGCTCCAACTGTATTGGCAGACGCACAAAGTACAAATGTCAAATTGTGTGCAATCTCACAGGGTGACATAGAACCATCTCTCCTATAGGGGGCGCAGTGGCCAAGTGGTAAGGCGTTGGTCTCGTAAACCAAAGATCATGGGTTCAATCCCCGTCTGTGCCTGGTTCTGTAATCCCGGATCTCATGTACTGAGTATTATGAACATTTGTGATAGACTAGGGAACCTGATAATCATGTTCATAAAAGGGAACATTTGGGTCGCAGTGACCATAACACAACTTCAGTTCCCCAATTATCACCGGCCCCCAGTACACCCTCCATGGACGGGAGGCACAATCAGGCTGGAGGAGGTACATATAGGTCATCCAGCCTGTGTCAGGTTAGGGGCTCACAATGTAAGAGGCATGGAGAGCTTTCTTGAAGTTGTATTTTTTTGCCACAATTTTTTTGGAATATTAAAAAACTAAATTTTCACTTTTTTGTGCATACCGTCACCAGTGATGTACGGCGTCATCATATGACTAGTATGGCGTGATCCGGGACACTGACTGGTGACAGGATGTATAACAATTCTATCCTTTTTTTCTTTTTTTTTTCTTTTTTTTTTTACATTTTGTTAACACTCTGAGCAGAGCAATATCACGTTACCATAGTTACATTGTACTACTACTGATGACTGCCTATAGGAAGGAAATTCACTTCTACAAGAAAGTATTGTTACTGAATGAAGTCAATTAATTCCGTGTGTATGTTTGTGATTAGCTGTGATTGGCCACAACTAATCACATGGTACAGATAGGCTGTAATTGGCCCAGTCTGTACTATGTGATCACTGTAACCAATCATAGCTATCAACACAATTGTACACAATCAATGGCATGAATCAGAAGTTTTCTGTATAAGGCCGGAAACCAGTAGAATTTAGTGAATATTTGTAGTTATAAGAAGGTTTGTTGGATGATCTAATCATTAGTGGGGATAATCGGCATTTGTATCCAACCAATCATGAGAGAATACCACTAAACACAAAGATCAGATACCACTTGTGTGCGTTCTCAGAGTGTGACATAAAACAGCTTCCCCTATAGAGGGCGCAGTGGCCAAGTGGTAAGGCGTTGGTCTCGTAAACCAAAGATCATGGGTTCAATCCCCATCTGTGCCTGGTTCTGTAATCCCGGATCTCATGTACTGAGTACTATACACATTGGTGATCAGTGACCCGGATAAACATGATTTATGGTTAGGATGACACATTTTTCTTCCAATTACATTGTCTACCAGCTCTGAGGAAAGGGACTCGTCCCCGAAACGCATCAGTAAGCCGACCATACTGACAGTCGGACACCCCGCCACTGTTATGTCCATCTCTACCTGCAATGGAACCGACCCAGACTGTGCTTGAGTACTTCCGTTAGAATACTGCTTCCCCGTCCAAACACCGACAACAGACACCACAGCCGACCATACAAGACTAGACGACACCAATCTTGAAGTAAACCAGGAAGTAGACTACTTTATCTGAAAACAGATACAAAATATATATACACTCCGGGGACAATCCCCCCTCCCTGCATAATGACACAAAAAGGGCCAATCTATATTTAGTAACAAGTGACACACAGGTATTCAAACTTCACACCAGCAGACAGTCCCATCAGGAGGGAGGGCTGCTGGGGACACCCCCCCCCCACTAAGCTAATACACATAAACATATACATCCCATAATAGTTTGCTCCCAAGCCAGACACACAATAGAACAATGGGATGCGACCACATGACATTAAACAATCAACAACCCCCACCCCACCTATCTCCTAGACATGTCTACACAGTCTGAGACAAAGCCCCCCCCCCCCAATATTAGGACAGATCATCCTGCACCCCTAACAGGCACAGGGTGACTTACACATAAGAGGGATATGGAGAGCTGAGACAGGGGTCTCCCCACCTCTCCAAAGTGATTTGTGTTCCATGGGCCCCCCACCCAGAGTCACTCCCATCACAATACCGTTCTACAAAGCTTTACATTCATGCCATGTTTGGGAGTATGTTTTCATCCTCTTTACTTTTCACACACCTTGGGTAATGCACTCGGGGTTTGTGTCTCCTGTTTGCTCATTTTTCAGTTGTTGATTTCCCTATCTGAGGAGGGCAATATCTCCGAAAGGCTATCCGTAGGTGATTTTGGTCCTGGTTCCCCCGGCTTTCCTTTGGCATTTGATCCCTGGAGCGCTGGAGAGTTCATTCTGTTTAATGGTTCCCCCTGACTGCAGCAGATGGCATCATCTCAGCCTGGGGTTGGATTGGTGGGGGGTGTCTGTAATGAGCAATTAACTGGAGGGAGGGAGTCTGCATTGAAGGGTTATTCTCAGGGGGGTGGGGGGAATCATCACTAAGATGGGAGGGGGGTCTGTCCTAAGGGGTTTGGCTGGGAGGGTGGGGTCTGTCCTGAGGGGTTAGGCTGGGAGGGTGGGGTCTGTCCTGAGGGGGGTTAGGCTTGGAGAGATGGGGGTCTGTCCTGAGGGGATAGGCTGGGAGGGATGGGGGTATGTCCTGAGGGCAGTTAGGCTGGTGGGGGGTCTGTCCTGAGGGGTTAGGCTGGTAGGGGGGGGTCTGTCCTGAGGGGTTAGGATGGGAGGGGGGTTTGTCCTGAGGGGTTAGGCTGGGTGGGGGGAGGTCTGTCCTGAGGGGTTAGGCTGGCAGAGGGGGTCTATCCTGAGTGGTTAGGCTGGGAGTGGGGGTCTGTCCTGTGGGGTTGGGAAGGGGGTCTGTACTGAGGGGTTAGGCTATGGGGGGGGTTAGTCTGTTGTGAGGGGTTAGGCTGGGAGGGGGGGACTGTCCTGAGGAGTTAGGCTGGGAGGAGGGGTCTGTCCTGAGGGGTTAGGCTGGGAGAAGGAGGGGTCTGTCCTGAGGGGTTAGGCTGAGAGGAGGGGGGGTCTGTCCTGAGGGGTTAGGCTGGGAGGGGGGGGTATGTCCTGAGGGGTTAGGCTGGGAGGGGGGGTATGTCCTGAGGGGTTAGGCTGGGAGGAGGGGGGGGTCTTTCCTGAGGGGTTAGGGCAGGAGGGGGGTATGTCCTGAGGGGTTAGGCTGGGAGGAGGGTATGTCCTGAGAGATCAGGCTGGGAGGGGGGTATGTCCTGAGGGGGTCAGGCTGGGAGGGGGGGGTCTGTCCTGAGGGGTTAAGCTGGGAGGGGGGGTATGTCCTGAGGGGTTAGGCTGGGAGGGGGGGTCTGTCCTGAGGGGTCAGGCTGGGAGGAGGGGTCTGTCCTGAGGGGTTAGGCTGGGAGGGGGGGTATGTCCTGAGGGGTCAGGCTGGGGGGGGGTCTTTCCTGATGGGTTAGGCTGGGGGGGAGAAGAGAACGCAGGTCACTACAAGGACTCATAGAAGACAATTGTTACATTTTGCACATAAATGCTCCTCAACCCAATGCAGATCTATTGAGAACAGAAGATTTGTATTCCTTTGTCCCTTACATGGACCCCCAGCATTGTGTGAGATTTCCTGCATTGTAATACATGTTTCTATGTGAACAGCCCTTACAGGTAACCTGACGAGTATTTCCATCCAGCAAGGACATTAGTTCAGACAGATACAATATATACCAAGGGCCACAATAGGCAAATAGGAGCCATTTTTGTTTAGGCAACACCCAGAGACGCCCAGCACTGAGATGGGGGCTCGGAGATGGCACAATTGTGTGAACCCTGGTGCCTGTTCAATTCTTATCTATGTTCACAGATGTCTGACACAGATCAGCCCCTGCTGCAGCCTCTCACCTTGTAACTTACACTGTACAATCTGATCACTGGGGGGGCTCTGATGGGATGAGAAGACTCAGTTAAAGGGGGCATCTGATTTGAAGGTGGCTTCAGATTTAAAGGGGGGCTCCAACTGTATTGGCAGACGCACAAAGTACAAATGTCAAATTGTGTGCAATCTCACAGGGTGACATAGAACCATCTCTCCTATAGAGGGCGCAGTGGCCAAGTGGTGAGGCGTTGGTCTCGTAAACCAAAGATCATGGGTTCAATCCCCATCTGTGCCTGGTTCTGTAATCCCGGATCTCATGTACTGAGTATTATGAACATTTGTGATAGACTAGAGAACCCGATAATCATGTTCATAAAAGGGAACATTTGGGTCGCAGTGACCATAACACAACTTCAGTTCCCCAATTATCACCGGCCCCCAGTACACCCTCCATGGACGGGAGGCACAATCAGGCTGGAGGAGGTAAATATAGGTCATCCAGCCTGTGTCAGGTTAGGGGCTCACAATGTAAGAGGCATGGAGAGCTTTCTTGAAGTTGTATTTTTTGCCACAATTTTTTTGGAATATTAAAAAACTAAATTTTCACTTTTTTGTGCATACCGTCACCAGTGATGTACGGCGTCATCATATGACTAGTATGGCGTGATCCGGGACACTGACTGGTGACAGGATGTAAAACAATTCTATCCTTTTTTTCTTTTTTTTTTCTTTTTTTTTTACATTTTGTTAACACTCTGAGCAGAGCAATATCACGTTACCATAGTTACATTGTACTACTACTGATGACTGCCTATAGGAAGGAAATTCACTTCTACAAGAAAGTATTGTTACTGAATGAAGTCAATTAATTCCGTGTGTATGTTTGTGATTAGCTGTGATTGGCCACAACTAATCACATGGTACAGATAGGCTGTAATTGGCCCAGTCTGTATTATGTGATCACTGTGACCAATCACAGCTATCAACACAATTGTACACAATCAATGGCATGAATCAGAAGTTTTCTGTATAAGGCCGGCCATACACCAGTAGAATTTAGTGAATATTTGTAGTTATAAGAAGGTTTGTTGGATGATCTAATCATTAGTGGGGATAATCGGCATTTGTATCCAACCAATCATGAGAGAATACCACTAAATACAAAGATCAGATACCACTTGTGTGCGTTCTCAGAGTGTGACATAAATCAGCTTCCCCTATAGAGGGCGCAGTGGCCAAGTGGTGAGGCGTTGGTCTCGTAAACCAAAGATCATGGGTTCAATCCCCATCTGTGCCTGGTTCTGTAATCCTGGATCTCATGTACTGAGTACTATACACATTGGTGATCAGTGACCCGGATAAACATGATTTATGGGTAGGATGACACATTTTTCTTCCAATTACATTGTCTACCAGCTCTGAGGAAAGGGACTCGTCCCCGAAACGCGTCAGTGGGCCAACCATACTGACAGTCGGACACCCCGCCACACCCGTAATGTCCGTCTCTACCTGCAATGGAACCGACCCAGACTGTGCTTGAGTACTTCCGTTAGAATACTGCTTCCCCGTCCAAACACCGACAACAGACACCACAGCCGACCATACAAGACTAGACGACACCAATCTTGAAGCAAACCAGGAAGTAGACTACTTTATCTGAAAACAGATACAAGATATATATTCACTCCGGGGACAATCCCCCCTCCCTGCATAATGACACAGGGCGGGCCAATCTATATTTAGTAACAAGTGACACACAGGTATTCAAACTTCACACCAGCACACAGTCCCATCAGGAGGGAGGGCTGCTGGAAACACCCCCCCACTAATCTAATACACATAAACACATACATCCCATAATAGTTTGCTCCCAAGCAAGACAAACAATAGAACAATGGGATGCAACCACATGGCATTAAACAATCTACAACCCCCACCCCACCTATCTCCTAAACATGTCTACACAGTCTGAGACAAAGTCCCCCCAATATTAGGACAGATCACCCTGTACCCCTAACAGGCACAGGGAGACTTACACATAAGAGGGATATAGGGAGCTAAGACAGGGGTCTCCCCACCTCTCCAAAGTGATTTGTGTTCCATGGACCCCCCACCCAAAGTCACTCCCATCACAATACCGTTCTACAAAGCTTTACATTCATGCCATGTTTGGGAGTATGTTTTCATCCTCTTTACTTTTCACACACCTTGGGTAATGCACTCGGGGTTTGTGTCTCCTGTTTGCTCATTTTTCAGTTGTTGAGTTCCCTATCTGAGGAGGGCAATATCTCCGAAAGGCTATCCGTAGGTGATTTTGGTCCTGGTTCCCCCGGCTTTCCTTTGGCATTTGATCCCTGAAGCGCTGGAGAGTTTATGCTGTTTAATGGTTCCCCCTGACTGCAGCAGATGGCATCATCTCAGCCTGGGGTCAGATTGGTGGGGGGTGTCTGTAATGAGCAATTAACTGGAGGGAGGGAGTCTGCATTGAAGGGTTATTCTCAGGGGGGTGGGGGGAATCATCACTAAGATGGGAGGGGGGTCTGTCCTAAGGGGTTTGGCTGGGAGGGTGGGGTCTGTCCTGAGGGGTTAGACTGGGAGGGTGGGGTCTGTCCTGAGGGGGGTTAGGCTTGGAGGGATGGGGGTCTGTCCTGAGGGGATAGGCTGGGAGGGATGGGGGTATGTCCTGAGGGCAGTTAGGCTGGTGCGGGGTCTGTCCTGAGGGGTTAGGCTGGTAGGGGGGGGGTCTGTCCTGAGGGGTTAGGATGGGAGGGGGGTTTGTCCTGAGGGGTTAGGCTGGGTGGGGGGAGGTCTGTCCTGAGGGGTTAGGCTGGCAGAGGGGGTCTATCCTGAGTGGTTAGGCTGGGAGTGGGGGTCTGTCCTGTGGGGTTGGGAAGGGGGTCTGTACTGAGGGGTTAGGCTATGGGGGGGGGTTAGTCTGTTGTGAGGGGTTAGGCTGGGAGGGGGGGACTGTCCTGAGGAGTTAGGCTGGGAGAAGGAGGGGTCTGTCCTGAGGGGTTAGGCTGGGAGAAGGAGGGGACTGTCCTGAGGGGTTAGGCTGAGAGGAGGGGGGGTCTGTCCTGAGGGGTTAGGCTGGGAGGGGGGGGGTATGTCCTGAGGGGTTAGGCTGGGAGGGGGGGGTATGTCCTGAGGGGTTAGGCTGGGAGGAAGGGGGGGTCTTTCCTGAGGGGTTAGGGCAGGAGAGGGGTATGTCCTGAGGGGTTAGGCTGGGAGGAGGGTATGTCCTGAGAGATCAGGCTGGGAGGGGGGTATGTCCTGAGGGGGTCAGGCTGGGAGGGGGGGTCTGTCCTGAGGGGTTAGGCTGGGAGGGGGGGTATGTCCTGAGGGGTTAGGCTGGGAGGGGGGGTCTGTCCTGAGGGGTCAGGCTGAGAGGAGGGGTCTGTCCTGAGGGGTCAGGCTGGGAGGGGGGGTATGTCCTGAGGGGTCAGGCTGGGGGGGGTCTTTCCTGATGGGTTAGGCTGGGGGGGAGAAGAGAACGCAGGTCACTACATGGACTCATAGAAGACAATTGTTACATTTTGCACATAAATGCTCCTCAACCCAATGCAGATCTATTGAGAACAGAAGATTTGTATTCCTTTGCCCCTTACATGGACCCCCAGCATTGTGTGAGATTTCCTGCATTGTAATACATGTTTCTATGTGAACAGCCCTTACAGGTAACCTGACGAGTATTTCCATCCAGCAAGGACATTAGTTCAGACAGATACAATATATACCAAGGGCCACAATAGGCAAATAGGAGCCATTTTTGTTTAGGCAACACCCAGAGACGCCTGGCACTGAGATGGGGGCTCGGAGATGGCACAATTGTGTAAACCCTGGTGCCTGTTCAATTCTTATCTCTGTTCACAGATGTCTGACACAGATCAGCCTCGGCTGCAGCCTCTCACCTTGTAACTTACACAGTACAATCTGATCACTGGGGGGGCTCTGATGGGATGAGAAGACTCAGTTAAAGGGGGCATCTGAGGTAAAGGTGGCTTCAGATTTAAAGGGGGGCTCCAACTGTATTGGCAGACGCACAAAGTACAAATGTCAAATTGTGTGCAATCTCACAGGGTGACATAGAACCATCTCTCCTATAGAGGGCGCAGTGGCCAAGTGGTAAGGCGTTGGTCTCGTAAACCAAAGATCATGGGTTCAATCCCCATCTGTGCCTGGTTCTGTAATCCCGGATCTCATGTACTGAGTATTATGAACATTTGTGATAGACTAGGGAACCTGATAATCATGTTCATAAAAGGGAACATTTGGGTTGCAGTGACCATAACACAACTGCAGGTACACAATTATCACCGGCCCCCAGTACACCCTCCATGGACGGGAGGCACAATCAGGCTGGAGGAGGTACATATAGGTCATCCAGCCTGTGTCAGGTTAGGGGCTCACAATGTAAGAGGCATGGAGAGCTTTCTTGAAGTTGTATTTTTTGCCACAATTTTTTTGGAATATTAAAAAACTAAATTTTCACTTTTTTGTGCATACCGTCACCAGTGATGTACGGCGTCATCATATGACTAGTATGGCGTGATCCGGGACACTGACTGGTGACAGGATGTAAAACAATTCTATCCTTTTTTTCTTTTTTTTTTCTTTTTTTTTTACATTTTGTTAACACTCTGAGCAGAACAATATCACGTTACCATAGTTACATTGTACTACTACTGATGACTGCCTATAGGAAGGAAATTCACTTCTACAAGAAAGTATTGTTACTGAATGAAGTCAATTAATTCCGTGTGTATGTTTGTGATTAGCTGTGATTGGCCACAACTAATCACATGGTACAGATAGGCTGTAATTGGCCCAGTCTGTATTATGTGATCACTGTGACCAATCACAGCTATCAACACAAATGTACACAATCAATGGCATGAATCAGAAGTTTTCTGTATAAGGCCGGAAACCAGTAGAATTTAGTGAATATTTGTAGTTATAAGAAGGTTTGTTGGATGATCTAATCATTAGTGGGGATAATCGGCATTTGTATCCAACCAATCATGAGAGAATACCACTAAATACAAAGATCAGATACCACTTGTGTGCGTTCTCAGAGTGTGACATAAATCAGCTTCTCCTATAGAGGGCGCAGTGGCCAAGTGGTAAGGCGTTGGTCTCGTAAATCAAAGATCATGGGTTCAATCCCCATCTCTGCCTGGTTCTGTAATCCCGGATCTCATGTACTGAGTACTATACACATTGGTGATCAGTGACCCGGATAAACATGATTTATGGTTAGGATGACACATTTTTCTTCCAATTACATTGTCTACCAGCTCTGAGGAAAGGGACTCGTCCCCGAAACGCGTCAGCGGGCCAACCATACTGACAGTCGGACACCCCGCCACACCCGTCATGTCCGTCTCTACCTGCAATGGAACCGACCCAGACTGTGCTTGAGTACTTCCGTTAGAATACTGCTTCCCCGTCCAAACACCGACAACAGACACCACAGCCGACCATACAAGACTAGACGACACCAATCTTGAAGGAAACCAGGAAGTAGACTACTTTATCTGAAAACAGATACAAGATATATATACACTCCGGGGACAATCCCCCCTCCCTGCATAATGACACAAAAAGGGCCAATCTACATTTAGTAACAAGTGACACACAGGTATTCAAACTTCACACCAGCAGACAGTCCCATCAGGAGGGAGGGCTGCTGGAGACACCCCCCCCACTAAGCTAATACACATAAACACATACATCCCATAATAGTTTGCTCCCAAGCCAGACACACAATAGAACAATGGGATGCAACCACATGACATTAAACAATCAACAACCCCCACCCCACCTATCTCCTAAACACGTCTACACAGTCTGAGACAAAGCCCCCCCCCCCCCAATATTAGAACAGATCACCCTGTACCCCTAACAGGCACAGGGTGACTTACACATAAGAGGGATATGGGGAGCTGAGACAGGGGTCTCCCCACCTCTCCAAAGTGATTTGTGTTTCATGGGCCCCCCACCCAGAGTCACTCCCATCACAATACCGTTCTACAAAGCTTTACATTCATGCCATGTTTGGGAGTATGTTTTCATCCTCTTTACTTTTCACACACCTTGGGTAATGCACTCGGGGTTTGTGTCTCCTGTTTGCTCATTTTTCAGTTGTTGAGTTCCCTATCTGAGGAGGGCAGCATCTCTGAAAGGCTATCCGTAGGTGATTTTGGTCCTGGTTCCCCCGGCTTTCCTTTGGCATTTGATCCCTGGAGCGCTGGAGAGTTCATTCTGTTTAATGGTTCCCCCTGACTGCAGCAGATGGCATCATCTCAGCCTGGGGTCAGATTGGTGGGGGGTGTCTGTAATGAGCAATTAACTGGAGGGAGGGAGTCTGCATTGAAGGGTTATTCTCAGGGGGGGGGGGGGGGGAATCATCACTAAGATGGGAGGGGGGTCTGTCCTAAGGGGTTTGGCTGGGAGGGTGGGGTCTGTCCTGAGGGGTTAGGCTGGGAGGGTGGGGTCTGTCCTGAGGGGGGTTAGGCTTGGAGGGATGGGGGTCTGTCCTGAGGGGATAGGCTGGGAGGGATGGGGGTATGTCCTGAGGGCAGTTAGGCTGGTGGGGGGTCTGTCCTGAGGGGTTAGGCTGGTAGGGGGGGGTCTGTCCTGAGGGGTTAGGATGGGAGGGGGGTTTGTCCTGAGGGGTTAGGCTGGGTGGGGGGAGGTCTGTCCTGAGGGGTTAGGCTGGCAGAGGGGGTCTGTCCTGAGTGGTTAGGCTGGGAGTGGGGGTCTGTCCTGTGGGGTTGGGAAGGGGGTCTGTACTGAGGGGTTAGGCTATGGGGGGGTTAGTCTGTTGTGAGGAGTTAGGCTGGGAGGAGGGATCTGTCCTGAGGAGTTAGGCTGGGAGGAGGGGTCTGTCCTGAGGGGTTAGGCTGGGAGGAGGGGGGGGGGGGTTTTCCTGAGGGGTTAGGGCAGGAGGGGGGTTTGTCCTGAGGGGTTAGGCTGGGAGGAGGGTATGTCCTGAGGGGTTAGGCTGGGAGGGGGGGTCTGTCCTGAGGGGTCAGGCTGGGAGGGGGAGTATGTCCTGAGGGGGTCAGGCTGGGAGGGGGGGGGTCTGTCCTGAGGGGTTAGGCTGGGAGGGGGGGTATGTCCTGAGGGGTTAGGCTGGGAGGGGGGGTCTGTCCTGAGGGGTCAGGCTGGGAGGGGGAGTATGTCCTGAGGGGTCAGGCTGGGGGGGGTCTGTCCTGAGGGGTTAGGCTGGGAGGGGGGGCTGTCCTGAGGGGTTAGGCTGGGGGGGGTCTGTCCTGAGGGGTTAGGCTGGGAGGGGGGGTCTGTCCTGAGGGGTTAGGCTGGGAGGGGGGGTCTATCCTGAGGGGTCAGGCTGGGAGGGGGGATCTGTCCTGAGGGGTTAGGCTGGGAGGGGGGGGGGGGGTCTGTCCTGAGGGGTTAGGCTGGGAGCAGGCGTCTGTCCTGAGGGGTTAGGCTGGGAGGGGGGGGTCTGTCCTGAGGGGTTAGGCTGGGGGGGGGGTCTGTCCTGAGGGGTTAGGCTGGGAGGGGGGGTCTGTCCTGAGGGGTCAGGCTGGGAGGAGGGGTCTGTCCTGAGGGGTCAGGCTGGGAGGGGGAGTATGTCCTGAGGGGTCAGGCTGGGGGGGGTCTGTCCTGAGGGGTTAGGCTGGGAGGGGGGGCTGTCCTGAGGGGTTAGGCTGGGGGGGGTCTGTCCTGAGGGGTTAGGCTGGGAGGGGGGGTCTGTCCTGAGGGGTTAGGCTGGGAGGGGGGGTCTATCCTGAGGGGTCAGGCTGGGAGGGGGGATCTGTCCTGAGGGGTTAGGCTGGGAGGGGGGGTCTGTCCTGAGGGGTCAGGCTGGGAGGAGGGGTCTGTCCTGAGGGGTCAGGCTGGGAGGGGGAGTATGTCCTGAGGGGTCAGGCTGGGGGGGGTCTGTCCTGAGGGGTTAGGCTGGGAGGGGGGGCTGTCCTGAGGGGTTAGGCTGGGGGGGGTCTGTCCTGAGGGGTTAGGCTGGGAGGGGGGGTCTGTCCTGAGGGGTTAGGCTGGGAGGGGGGGTCTATCCTGAGGGGTCAGGCTGGGAGGGGGGATCTGTCCTGAGGGGTTAGGCTGGGAGGGGGGGGGGGGGTCTGTCCTGAGGGGTTAGGCTGGGAGCAGGTGTCTGTCCTGAGGGGTTAGGCTGGGGGGGGGGTCTGTCCTGAGGGGTTAGGCTGGGGGGGGGGTCTGTCCTGAGGGGTTAGGCTGGGAGGGGGGGTCTGTCCTGAGGGGTTAGGCTGGGAGGGGGGGTATGTCCTGAGGGGTCAGGCTGGGGGGGGTCTTTCCTGATGGGTTAGGCTGGGGGGGAGAAGAGAACGCAGGTCACTACAAGGACTCATAGAAGACAATTGTTACATTTTGCACATAAATGCTCCTCAACCCAATGCAGATCTATTGAGAACAGAAGATTTGTATTCCTTTGCCCCTTACATGGACCCCCAGCATTGTGTGAGATTTCCTGCATTGTAATACATGTTTCTATGTGAACAGCCCTTACAGGTAACCTGACGAGTATTTCCATCCAGCAAGGACATTAGTTCAGACAGATACAATATATACCAAGGGCCACAATAGGCAAATAGGAGCCATTTTTGTTTAGGCAACACCCAGAGACGCCCGGCACTGAGATGGGGGCTCGGAGATGGCACAATTGTGTAAACCCTGGTGCCTGTTCAATTCTTATCTCTGTTCACAGATGTCTGACACAGATCAGCCTCGGCTGCAGCCTCTCACCTTGTAACTTACACTGTACAATCTGATCACTGGGGGGGCTCTGATGGGATGAGAAGACTCAGTTAAAGGGGGCATCTGATTTGAAGGTGGCTTCAGATTTAAAGGGGGGCTCCAACTGTATTGGCAGACGCACAAAGTACAAATGTCAAATTGTGTGCAATCTCACAGGGTGACATACTACCATCTCTCCTATAGAGGGCGCAGTGGCCAAGTGGTGAGGCGTTGGTCTCGTAAACCAAAGATCATGGGTTCAATCGCCGTCTGTGCCTGGTTCTGTAATCCCGGATCTCATGTACTGAGTATTATGAACATTTGTGATAGACTAGGGAACCTGATAATCATGTTCATAAAAGGGAACATTTGGGTTGCAGTGACCATAACACAACTTCAGGTACACAATTATCACCGGCCCCCAGTACACCCTCCATGGACGGGGGGCACAATCAGGCTGGAGGGGGTACATGTATGTCATCCAGCCTATGTCAGGTTAGGGCTCACAATGTAAGAGGCATGGAGAGCTTTCTTGAAGTTGTTTTTTTTGCCACAATTTTTTTGGAATATTAAAAAACTAAATTTTCACTTTTTTGTGCATACCGTCACCAGTGATGTACGGCGTCATCATATGACTAGTATGGCGTGATCCGGGACACTGACTGGTGACAGGATGTAAAACAATTCTATCCTTTTTTTCTTTTTTTTTTACATTTTGTTAACACTCTGAGCAGAGCAATATCCCGTTACCATAGTTACATTGTACTACTACTGATGACTGCTTATAGGAAGGAAATTCACTTCTACAAGGAAGTATTGTTACTGAATGAAGTCAATTAATTCCGTGTGTATGTTTGTGATTAGCTGTGATTGGCCACAACTAATCACATGGTACAGATAGGCTGTAATTGGCCCAGTCTGTATTATGTGATCACTGTGACCAATCACAGCTATCAACACAAATGTACACAATCAATGGCATGAATCAGAAGTTTTCTGTATAAGGCTGGCCATACACCAGTAGAATTTAGTGAATATTTGTAGTTATAAGAAGGTTTGTTGGATGATCTAATCATTAGTGGGGATAATCGGCATTTGTATCCAACCAATCATGAGAGAATACCACTAAATACAAAGATCAGATACCACTTGTGTGCGTTCTCAGAGTGTGACATAAAACAGCTTCTCCTATAGGGGGCGCAGTGGCCAAGTGGTAAGGCGTTGGTCTCGTAAACCAAAGATCATGGGTTCAATCCCCATCTGTGCCTGGTTCTGTAATCCCGGATCTCATGTACTGAGTACTATACACATTGGTGATCAGTGACCCGGATAAACATGATTTATGGTTAGGATGAAACATTTTTCTTCCAATTACATGGTCTACCAGCTCTGAGGAAAGGGACTCGTCCCCGAAACGCGTCAGTAAGCCGACCATACTGACAGTCAGACACCCGCCACTGTCATGTCCGTCTCTACCTGCAATGGAACCAACCCAGACTGTGCTTGAGTACTTCCGTTAGAATACTGCTTCCCCGTCCGAACACCGACAACAGACACCACAGCCGACCATACAAGACTAGACGACACCAATCTTGAAGTAAACCAGGAAGTAGACTACTTTATCTGAAAACAGATACAAGATATATATTCACTCCGGGGACAATCCCCCCTCCCTGCATAATGACACAAAAAGGGCCAATCTATATTTAGTAACAAGTGACACACAGGTATTCAAACTTCACACCAGCAGACAGTCCCATCAGGAGGGAGGGCTGCTGGAAACACCCCCCCACTAATCTAATACACATAAACACATACATCCCATAATAGTTTTCTCCCAAGCCAGACACACAATAGAACAATGGGATGCAGCCACATGACATTAAACAATCAACAACCCCCACCCACCTATCTCCTAAACATGTCTACACAGTCTGAGACAAAGTCCCCCCAATATTAGAACAGATCACCCTGTACCCCTAACAGGCACAGGGTGACTTACACATAATAGGGATATGGGGAGCTGAGACAGGGGTCTCCCCACCTCTCCAAAGTGATTTGTGTTCCATGGACTCCCCACCCAAAGTCACTCCCATCACAATACCGTTCTACAAAGCTTTACATTCATGCCATGTTTGGGAGTATGTTTTCATCCTCTTTACTTTTCATACACCTTGGGTAATGCACTCGGGGTTTGTGTCTCCTGTTTGCTCATTTTTCAGTTGTTGAGTTCCCTATCTGAGGAGGGCAGCATCTCTGAAAGGCTATCCGTAGGTGATTTTGGTCCTGGTTCCCCCGGCTTTCCTTTGGCATTTGATCCCTGGAGCGCTGGAGAGTTTATGCTGTTTAATGGTTCCCCCTGACTGCAGCAGATGGCATCATCTCAGCCTGGGGTCAGATTGGTGGGGGGTGTCTGTAATGAGCAATTAACTGGAGGGAGTCTGCACTGAAGGGTTATTCTCAGGGGGGTGGGGGGAATCATCACTAAGATGGGAGGGGGGTCTGTCCTGAGGGGTCAGGCTGGGAGGTGGGGTCTGCCCTGAGGGGTTAGGCTGGTAGGGGGGGACTGTCCTGAGGGGTTAGGCTGGGAGGGGGGTCTGTCCTGAGGGGGGTTAGGCTGGTAGTGGGGGTCTGTCCTGAGGGGTTAGTCTAGTGGGGGGGAGTCGGTCCTTAAGGGTTAGGCTGGGAGGGGGGGGTGTTTCCTGAGGGGTTAGGCTGGGAGGGGGGGGGGTCTGTCCTGAGGGGTCAGGCTGGGAGGGGGGGGGCCATATTGAGGGGTTAGGGTGGGAGATTTTCTTTCGGCATTTGACCCATGTGTGGCCGGTTTTAGATTCTTTTTCAGCGCTGCAAAACAAAAATAATTGCACAATAAACAGAAGAATGATATTGTATTGTCATATGTACAAGTGCATTCTCATAGGCTGACATCAAATCACCTCTCATGTGTAGGGCGCAGTGGCCAAGTGGTAAGGCGTTGGTCTCGTCAGCCAAAGATCATGGGTTCAATCCCCATCTGTGCCTGGCTCTGTAATCCCGGATCTCATGTACTGAGTACTATAAACGTTGGTGATAAATTTACTCTGTATTTTATTCATGCAGATTTGTTTTACTTCCATTATATATACACGGCTCAAAAAAATGAACGGAAGACTCTGACAACCCATCAGATCCCAATGGGGAGGAATCTCCTGCTGGATCTCTATACTGACATGGACGGGGGATGGGTGATGGGGGGGGGGACGCCCCATCGTTGGATGGAAATGATCGACCTACAGAGGACTGAATTCAGAGACACCCCGAAAATCAAAGTGAAGAAATGATGCAGCAGGCGAGTCCATTTTGAAATGTCATTGCAGCAACTCAAAATGGCCCTCAGTAGTCTGTGTGGCCCCCACATGCTTGTATGCATGTCTGACCGATCCCACTCCAGCATCCACCTATCTTCCTCCAAGGGTCGCCTATCCTCTACAACAGCTGCCTATCCTGCTGTAACAACCAGTCAGCTGGCTGTTCCGAGTCTGATCTGTGGCTTGTTTGTAGTACACCACTATAGTGTTGGTTGGGCTGTTCAGTGCAGTCCTCACTTGGATCATCTTAGTTCAGCTGGCCATAGATGGATCAAAATTTGGTTGGTTTAGGTGCCCCCGACTACTTCCCAAGATGTCGGCTTAGCGATGCCACAATCATGTCTGTGCAGTTTTTTACTGTGTGCACAAATGTCTGATACAGATCAGCCCCTGCTTCAGCCTCTCACCTTATGACTTTTTACAATGTATAGTCTGATCACTGGGGGGAAGGGAGACCTCAGAGGACAGATAACATCTAAGCCTAGGAAAAGTCACTGAACTGGAGCACAAGAATAGGTCTGGAGCTTTTCTGAAATTGCTGTTGAATGTTGAGAGATGTCAGGAATGTATTCATCCAGATAGGCAGCTGTTGAATTAGAATAGATGGTGGATAGGATGCTATTGGAGGAGAATAGGAGACTATTGGAGGAGGACTGGAGACTATTGGAGGAGGACTGGAAACTATTGGAGGAGGACTGGAGACTGTTGGAGGAGGATAGGAGACTGTACTGTTGGAGGAGGACTGGAGACTGTTGGAGGAGGATAGGAGACTGTACTGTTGGAGGAGGACTGGAGACTGTTGGAGGAGGATAGGAGACTGTACTGTTGGAGGAGGACTGGAGACTGTTGGAGGAGGATAGGAGACTGTACTGTTGGAGGAGGACTGGAGACTGTTGGAGGAGGATAGGAGACTGTACTGTTGGAGGAGGACTGGAGACTGTTGGAAGAGGATAGGTAGCTGCTGGTGGATGATAGGATGCTGTTAAGCATAGATGTTGGAAGATGTTGGAGGAGGATAGTGACTGTTGCAGAGGATCGGTGGTTGTTGGAGGAGAATAGGAGGCTGTTGGAGAAGGATAGACTTTTGGAGGAGGATCTGTTGCTGTTGGAGGAGAATAGGAGGCTATTGGAGAAGGATAGGAGACTGTTGGAGGAGGATAGGAGACTATTGGAGAAGGATAGGAGACTGTTGGAGAAGGATAGGAGACAATTGGAGGAGGATATGAGACTGCTGGAGGAGGATAGGAGACTGTTGGAGGAGGATAGGTGGCTGTTGGAGAAGGATAGGAGACTGTTGGAGGAGGATAGAAGACTGTTGGAGGAGGATCAGTGGCTGTTGAGGGGGAATAGGAGGCTGTTGGAGTAGGATAGGAGACTGTTGGAGGAGGATCAGTGGCTGTTGGTTAGAAGACTGTTGGAGAATAGAAGGTTGTTGGAGAAAGAATTAGTGGCTGTTGGAGGAGGATAGGAGGCTGTTCAAGAAGGATAGGAGGCTGTTGGAGAAGGATAAGAGACTGTTGGAGGAGGATCAGTGGCTGATGAAGGGGAATACGAGGCTTTTGGAGAAGGATAGGAGACTGTTGGAGGAGGATCAGTGGCTGTGAAGGGAAATAGGAGACTGTTGTAGGAGGATAGGAGGCTGTTGGAGGAGGATAAGAGACTGTTGGAGGAGGATCAGTGGCTGTTGTAGGAAGATAGGAGGCAGTTGTAGGAGGATAGGATGCTGTTGGAAAAGGATAGGAGACTGTTGGAGGAGGATCAGTGGCTGTGAAGGGAAATAGGAGGCTGTTGGAGAAGGATAGGAGACTGCTGGAGGAGGATAAGAGACTGTTGGAGGACGATCAGTGGCTGTTGTAGGAAGATAGAAGGCGGTTGTAGGAGGATAGGAGACTGTTGGAGGATAGGAGACTGTTGAGGAGGATCAGTGGCTGTGAAGGGAAATAGGAGGCTGTTGGAGGAGGATAGGAGGCTGTTGAAGGTTAGAAGACTGTTGGAGAATAGGAGGCAGTTGGAGAAATATTTGACGGCTGATTTAGGAGGATAGGACATTCTTGGAGGGGGATCTGTGGCTGTTAGTGGAGGATTGGTGGCTGTTAGTGGAGGATTGGTGGCTGGTGAGGGACAATCGGTGGCTGGGAATGGGATAGATCGGAGGGCTGTGTGTCAGCACTATACTGTCTGAGAGAGGGAAGGTTTGTGCCTTAGGCTGGCTATACACCAGGAGAATTTATTTAAAATGTTTAGTTTAAGAATGTTCGTTTGGTTTTCTATCATTAGTGGGGTCATTTCAGCATTTTTTATTACAGTGATGAGATAATAACACAAGAATACCGACACCAAATACAACTCGCGATTTCTCAGAATGTAAAGATAAAAATAGTTGTCTTGCAGAGGGCACAGTGGCCAAGTGGTGAGGCTTTGGTCTCGTAAACCAAAGATCATGGGTTCAATCCCCATCTGGTTCTGTAATCCCCAATGTTATGTACTGAGCACTATAATTGTGTTTGATACTTTAGTGAAACATATAATCTCCTTCATAGTTCCCAGAAAATTCATGTTTAACACTCCCTTTGCTATTTGTCAGAAAAGGAGAAGGTCGGCGTCATATTTGTAGCACTATCATCCAGAGTCGCCTTCTACTTCCACAACTGCGATGGTGCATTGAGGTAGCTGTGTTCACAAAAGTCTGACACAGATCAGCCTCTGCTGCATCCTCTCACTTTTTGACATTGTTACAATGTAGAGCCTGATCACTGGGGGAGAGGAGACTGAGGAAAAGGTTCCTCCTGCCTGCAGCAGACTGATGGCGTAATCACAGTCTAGGCAAAGTCACTGGACTGGAGCTTGTAAAGCTATTCTGAAAAAAAACAATTGTTGCTGTTCATTGTGAGATGTCAGGAGTTTATTGATGCCGATTTGGATAGTTACTGAAAGTTCTACTTCCATTATAAATACGTCCAGTGGCATCCCGAGGAAGGTGCGGGGGGTGCGTGCCGCACTGGGTGACACCTACTGCACTGGGTGACACCGTACCTGCTCCATGAAAAGATAAGTTGTAAAGAAAGCCGATGATCCCTGCAGGATGGATCGGATCTGCGGATTGGGGAGGATAGTGGATCGGACTCCAATCCATTATACTCAATCCGCAGATCCAAACCATCCTGCGGGGATCGTCGGCATGCAACCTATACGGGGTGACACCGGACCAGGGGCGGACTGACCATTTGGAAACTTGGGCACTGCCTGAGGGCCCAGGGTCAGTAGGGGGCCCCATGAGATGCCCCTGGTACCTTTTTCATAGGCTTTTTTGAGTTTGGGCAAGGACACAGGGGCCCCATGATCCCGGGGGGCCCCATGAGTTGTCAGTCCGCCCCTGCACCAGACCCTCTTCATGAAAAGGTAAGTTTTAAAGAAAGCCGACGATCCCTGCAGGATGGATCGAATCTGCGGATTGGGGAGGATACTGGATCGGACTGTGATCCATTATGCTCAATCCGCAGATCCAATTCATCCTGCGGGGATCGTCGGCATGCAACCTATACGGGGTGACACCAGGACCCGCTCCACAAAAAGGTAATTTGTAAAGAAAGCCGACGATCCCCGCAGGATGGATCAGATCTGTGGATTGGGGAGGATAATGGATCGGAGTCCGATCCATTATGCTCAATCCGCAGATCTGATCTGTTCTGCGGGGATCATCGGAGGGGGTGTCACCAACCCTAGAGACACCCCTGAATACGTCCACCCTTTTTTCCTCAGGAGAAGAAGTGTCTTAGGACTACGAAAGCACCCTTCCTCCTTTCCATAACATAGGGGGAGGTGTTTTGTAGTCTACAGAGATAGTTGGTAACAGTGTAACTGCTAAGAATGCAGCATGGGCAGAGAGCCCAGAGGGTTATCAGCTCATAAGATTTCTGGCAAAAAAGGAGAAAATAATAAAAGTTCATTGTTAGGGTTTACTAACACCCCACCCACCAACCTCTGACAATAAACATGACTGTCCCTTAATCCTGAGCCGCCCATAACCTCGGCAACCCAACTAAAATAATCACAAAATTGTCAAGAAATGGCCAGGGGAGGACTGACAACTCATGGGCCCCCGGGCAATAGGGGGTCATGGGGCCCCTGTGTCCTTGCCCAAACTCAAAAAAGCCTATGAAAAAGGTACCAGGGGCATCTCATGGGGCCCCTTACTGACCCGGGCCCTCGGGAAGTGCCTGAGTTTCCAAATGGTCAGTCCGCCCCTGGAAGTGGCGAGTGAGTGACAGGATATATAAATCGCACCACATCCCTGAAATTTCAAAAAGGTTGAACTAGATAGTGTGGGATTTTCAGGGTGCAACATGAGAATGATGAACAGATTTAAAAACCACAATAAATTTTATGCAATCTTACAAAAAAAGGGAAAGAAAAAGAGTAAATAATTACAATACTGTAAAAACAAAAATTGAAGCTTGGCTGTATTGTTGCAGTGACTCCCTACATGTTTCGCCCAACAAGGGCTTCTTCAGGGAAGAGAGAGAAAAGCTTCAACCACAATACAGTCTACAATATATCAAAAAGAATAGACATAAACAACGGAGTTATGACATCCATCCACACGATGAACATAATCATCAAAAGTATAAAAGAACACGCCGGCTCACCCCGGATGTCAGGCTGACGGAGCTTCTACCGCATATCAAGATGCATATCAAAGAACTTAGTCGGTCTATGCGTCCGCGCCATTGTAGAGGATATAATAGGGATCAAATATCCATCTACACAGAGGTATAAATAAGTGAAAATCAATTAATTAAATTTTTACCAATATGAGGCAAAAAGAGAATCAGATAGAGAGAGAGAGAACACCAGGTGATGTCACATCATTGAAATAATTAAAAAGTAAAAAATAAATGAAAAATTAATTTAGCTGCAAATGATCACAATTCAGGCAATAGAAGAAACAAGAAAGCAGTTTTTGACTCAAATTGTTGATAAAATAATCACAATATATGACAAGAGTTATCATTTTTCAGAAAAGCTCTACAAGCCATCTTTGTGATCCGGTTCGGTGACTTTGCCTCGGCTGAGATGCTGCCATCAGTCTGCTGCAGGCCGGGGAGGTATCTTGGGCAAGGAAGAAGATGGGGACTCTGGGTGATGCCACACCAAAGATGGCTCCAGGATTCTCCTGTTGTGGCAATTATTGTTTTGTCTGAGCTAATTCCATGTTGATATAACCTTAGTCTTGTTTATGCAGCTCACTGACTCTTTCCAAAACACAGTACATTAATTAGAACCAGGCACAGATGGGGATCGAACCCATGATCTTTGGTTTACGAGACCAACGCCTTACCACTTGGCCACGGTGCCCTCTGTTAGGGATGAGCGTTCATGTCAAACTCTGAGAACGCACACAAGGTGTATTTGGACTTTTTGTTGTATTTTTGTGACATCTTCGTGTCACTGCTACCAAATCTGATTTTACGCCGCTAATAATTAGAATATGAAACACCCCTTCTTAAACTAAAAATCATAACTGCATTTTAAATATACTGAACCCTTGATATCTGGTTTACAAGACCAACACCTTCACACATGACTACCACACTTTTTGTAGGGGAGAGACTTTTGTGTCACCCTTTGAGAATGCATGAAAGTTATATTTGAACCTTACATCTCTTTGATTTTTTTTATAACTTTGCAGTGCTGAAAAAGATCCTAAGTGCAAAAACAGTGTGCACCAAAACCACTTCACATTAGATCCCTCACATTCTCTGCACCTCCCTCTCTAGATGAAATAAAAGTTGGGCATACACCAGTTACACCTATTACCCACTCACAAAGAAATGATCGGTCTAAAAATCAAATGTTCGGTGTATTGTAACACTGAGAGACAGAATACAACAACAAATTCAGCAGAAATGCGTCTAACAAATGATGACTGATCTGCATGTTCATGAGGGAAAGAAGGATTTGATCCTCTATCATTCAGCAGGATTTCTGGCTACCAGGTGTCTTTCATATAGGTAACAAGCTGAGATTAGAAGCAGTCTCTTAAAGGGAGTGCTGCTAATCCTATTTTGTTCCCTGTATAAAAGACACCTGTCCACAGGAGCAATCAAACCATCAGATTCCAAACTCTCCACCATGGCAAAGACCAAAGAGCTGTTCAAGGATGTCAAGGATGGCCAGCAGCAGGATAGTTTCAATGAAGGATAATAGGTGTAACTGGTGTGTGCCTAACTTTTATTCTATCTATGTGGAGAGGGAGGTGTGAAGAATGTGAGTGATATCATATAAATGGTGTAGGTACACACTGTTGTTGCACTTAGATTCTTTTTTTAGCACTGCAAAACAAAACAAATTGCACAATAGACGGAAAATTGATTTTGTATTGTCATATGTATAAGTACATTCTCATAGGCTGCCATCAAAACACCTATCATGTGTAGGGCACAGTGGCCAAGTGGTAAGGCATTGGTCTTCTGAGCCAAATGTCATGGGTTCAATCCCCATCTGTGCCTGATTATCATCTCCCCAAGCTAACGTGTCTGGACTTTATTCATGCAGATTTATAAAGTTTTACATCTATTATATATACACGGCTCAAAAAAATGAACGGAAGAGTTTGAAATCCCATCAGACCTCAATGGGGAGGAATCTCCTGCTGGATCTCTATACTGACGTGGACGGGGGATGTGTGAGGAATGTAAGGATGTCCCATCATGTGATGAAAATGATCGACCTACAGAGGATTGAATTAAAAGACGTGTATGGACCCCATGTGCTTGTATGCGTGCCTGACCGATCCCACTCCAACATCCATCTATCTTCCTCCAATTTACAACAGCTGCCTATCCTGCTGTAACAACCAGTCAGCTGGCTGTTCCGAGTGTGATCTGTTGCTCGTTTGTAGTACACCACTATAGTGTTGGTTGGGATGTTCAGTGCAGTCCTCACTTGGCTCATCTTAGTTCAGCTGGCCATAGATGGATCAAAATTTGGTTGGTTTAGGTGCCCCCGACTACTTCCCGAGATGTCGGCTTAATGATGACACAATCATGTCTCTGCAGTTTTTTACTGTGTGCACAAATGTCTGATACAGATCAGCCCCTGCTTCAGCCTCTCACCTTATGACTTTTTACAATATACACTCTGATACCTGGGGGGTAGGGAGACCTCAGCAGACAAATAACATCTTCTAAGCCTAGGAAAAGTCACTGAACTGGAGCACAAGAATAGGTCAGGAATGTATTAATTCAGATAAGCGGCTGTTGAATTAGAATAGATAGTGGATAGGATGCTATTGGAGGAGGATAGGAGACTGTTGGAAGAGAATAGGAGACTGTTGGAGGAGGATTGGAGACTGTTGGAGGAGGACAGGCGGCTGTTGGAGGGGAATAGGAGGCTGTTGGAGAAGGATAGGAGACTGTTGGAGGAGGATCAGTGGCTGTTGGAGGAGGATCAGTGGCTGCTGAAGGTTAGAAGACTGTTGGAGAATAGGAGGTTGTTGGAGAAAGATTTAGTGGCTGTTAAAGGAGGATAGGATGCTGGTTGAGCAAAATAGGAGACTGTACTGCTGGAGGAAAATTGGAGACTGTTGGAGGAGAATAGAAGACTGTACTGTTGGAGGAGGATTGGAGACTGTTGGAGGAGAATAGAAGACTGTACTGTTGGAGGAGGATTGCAGACTGTTGGAGGAGGATCGATGGCTGTTGGAAGAGGATAGGTAACTGCTGGAGAATGATTGGATGCTGTTGAAGGAGGATAGGTAGATGTTAGAAGAGGATAGGAGACTGTTCCAGAAAATTGGTGGTTGTTGGAGGAGAATAGGAGGCTATTGAAGAAGGATAGGAGACTGTTGAAGAGGGATCAGTGGCTGTTAGAGGAGAACAGGAGGCTGTTGGTGAAGGATATGAGACTGCTGGAGGAGGATAGGAGACTGCTGGAGGAGGATATGTGTCAGGAATGGACTTGCCAATAGTGGTGGGACTCACCTGCCTTGTGGGCTGCAATACCAGGGCTGGCCAGTGGGTGCTCTCAACAACCAGAGGTTCACTTCGGCAATTAGCCATCACCTGGGGCTGATTGCAGGTGTATTTAAGGGATGGCCAGACCTGCAGTCTGTGCCTTGGTGTGTGTTTTTCCATGGGCCCCTGTACCTTGTAACCTGCATTCCTGTTTCTGCCTGACTTGTTGCCGACCCTGCCTGATCCTGACCTCTGCTGACTTCTCCTGTTTGATCCCTGGCTTGTGACCCCGACCAATCTCTCCGCCTGCTCCTCCTGTACCTACCTTATCGACCCGGCCTGCCTGACTACGTTGTGCTCTATATGTGTATGTACCTGTGTATCTATATCAGTTTAGGTTTGGGTTTGTTTCACCTTGTTGTATGTATTTGTGTTAGCTTGGGGTTTGGTGCACTGCGTTTATGTTTGTATTGTTAGTCTCAATAAATTATATTATTTACTATATCTGAAGCCTGCGTTTCCCTGTGTCAGTCCACACACTTCTGGTCACACCCGCATCCCTGACAATATGAAACTGTTGGAGGAGGACAGGCAGCTGTTGGAAGGGAATAGGAGGTTGTTGGAGAAGGATAGGAGACTGTTGGAGGAGAATAGGAGACTGTTGGAGGAGGATCAGAGGCTGTTGGAGGAGGAGGATCAGATGCTGTTGAAGGTTAGAAGTCTGTTGGAGAATAGGAGGCAGTTGGAGAAAGATTTGATGGCTGTTGGAGAAGGATAGGAGGCTGTTAGAGGATAGGAGACTGCTGGAGGAGGATCAGTGGGTTGCTGGAGGTTAGAAGACTGTTGGTGAATAGGACGTTGTTGAAGGAGTGTAGGAGGCAGTTGTAGGAGAATAGAAGACTGTACTGTTTGAAGAGGATTGGAGACTGTTGGAGGAGGATCCGTGGCTGTTGGAAGAGGATAGGTAGCTGCTGGAGAATGATAGGATGCTGTTGAAGGAGGATAGGTAGATGTTAGGGGAGGATAGGAGACTGTTCCAGAGAATCGGTGGTTGTTGGAGGAGAATAGGAGGCTGTTGGAGAAGGATAGGAGACTGTTGGAGAAGGATTAGTGGCTGTTAGAGGATAATAGGAAGCTGTTGGAGAAGGATAAGAGACTGCTGGTGGAGGATATGAGACTGCTAGAGGAGGATATGAGACTGTTGAAGGAGGACAGGCGGCAGTTGGAGGGGAATAGGAGGTTGTTGGAGAAGGATAGGAGACTGTTGGAAGAGAATAGGAGACTGTTGGAGGAGGATCAGAGGCTGTTGGTGGAGGAGGATCAGTGGCTGTTGAAGGTTAGAAGACTGTTGGAGAATAGGAGGCTGTTGGAGAAGATTTAGTGGCTGTTTGAAGAGGATAGAAGGCTGTTGGAGAAAGACTGGGTGGCTGTTGGAGGAGGATAGGAGGCTGTTGGAGAAGGATAGGAGACTGCTGGAGGACGATAGGAGACTGTTGGAGGAGAATCAGTGACTTTTGAAGTTAGAAGACTGTTGGAGAATAGGAGGCAGTTGGAGAAAGATTTGATGGCTGTTGGAGGAGGATAGGAGGCTGTTAGAGGAGTATCAGTGGGTTGTTGGAAGTTAGAAGACTGTTGGAGAATAGGAGTCAGTTGGAGAAAGATTTGACAGCTGTTGGAGGAGGATAGGAGGTTGTTGGAGGATAGGAGACTGTTAGAGGAGTATCAGTGGGTGGTTGGAGGTTAGAAGACTGTTGGAGAATAGGACGCTGTTGGAGGAGTATAGGAGGCTGTTGTAGGAGGATAGGACACTCTTGGAGGGGGATCGAAGGCTGTTAGTGGAGGATTGGTGGCTGATGAGGGAATGGGATAGATCGGAGGGCTGTGTGTCAGCACTATACTGTCTGAGAGAGGGAAGGTTTGTGCCTTAGGCTGGCTATACACCAGGAGAATTTATTTAAAATGTTTAGTTTAAGAATGTTTGTTTGGTTTTCTATCATTAGTGGGGTCATTTCAGCATTTTTACCACAGTGATGAGATAATACCACAAGAATACCGACACCAAATACAACTCGTGATTTCTCAGAATTTAAAGATAAAAGTATTTATCTTGCAGAGGGCGCAGTGGCCAAGTGGTAAGGCATTGGGCTTGTTAAACCGAAGATCATGGGTGTAATCCCCAGCATAAAATACTGAGTTCTATAAATGTTTGTGATACTTTAGTTCAGGTTTAACGTTGCCCTCGCTATTTGTTTCGCCCTCAACAAGGGCTTCTTCAGGGAAGAGAGAGAAAAGCTTCAACCACAATACAGTCTACAATATATCAAAAAGAATAGACATAAACAACGGAGTTATGACATCCATCCACATGATGAACATAATCATCAAAGGTAATAAAGAACACGCCGGCTCACCATGGATGTCAGGCTCGCAGAGCTTCCACCGCATATCAAGATGCATATCAAAGAACTTAGTCGGCCTACAGTTGCAAGAAAAAGTATGTGAACCCCTTGGGATTACGTGGAGTTTTGCATGAATTGGGCATAAAATGTGCTCTGAACGTCATCTAAGTCACAACAATAGAAGAACACAGTCTGCTGAACATAATACTACACAAACATTAGATGATGCCATGATTTAATTGCACATAACATGTAAACATTCACAGTGCAGGGAGGAAAAAGTATGTGAGGCCCTAGCTTAATGACTTCTCCCAGAGCTAATTGGAGCCAGGAGTGAGCCAACCTTGACTCCAATCAGTGTGATGATATTGGATGTGTTGCTGACAGCTGTCCTTCCCTTAAAAAACACACACCTGTTCTGGGTTTACTGGTTTCAAGAAGCTCTGTCTGATGTGAACCATGCCTCGCAGAAAAGAGCTCTCAGAAGACCTACCATCAAGAATTGTTGACTTGCATGAAGCTGGAAAGGGTTACAAAAGTATCTCCAAAAGCCTTGATGTTCATGTGTCCACGGTAAGACAGACTGTATACAAATGGAGAAAGTTTAGCACTGTTGCTACTCTCCCTAGGCATGGTCGTCCTGTAAAAATGAGTGCAAGAGCACAGCGCAGAATGCTGCATGAGGTAAAGAAGAATCCCAGAGTGTCAGCTAAAGGCCTACAGAAATCTCTGGCACATGCTAGTGGTCCAAAATGACTCCAGATTGTTGTGCAGGTCTGATCTGCAACTACAGGAAACGTTTGGTTGAGGTTATTGCTGCCAAAGGAGGGTCAACCAGTTATTAAGTCCAAAGGTTCACATAATTTTTCCTCCCTGCACTGTGAATGTTTACATGTTATGTGCAATTAAACCATGGCAACATCTAATGTTTGTGTAGTATTATGTTCAGCAGACTGTGTTCTTCTATTGTTGTGACTTAGATGACGTTCAGAGCACATTTTATGCCCAATTCATGCAAAACTCCACGGAATCCCAAGGGGTTCACATACTTTTTCTTCCAACTGTATGTGTCTGCGCCATTGTAGAGGATATAATAGGGATCAAATATCCATCTATACAGAGATATAAATAAGTGAAAATGAATTAATTACATTTTTACCAATATGAGGCAAAAAGAGAATCAGATAGAGAGAGAGAGAACACCAGGTGATGTCAAATCATTGAAATAATTAAAAAGTAAAAAATAAATGAAAAATTAATTTAGCTGCAAATGATCACAATTCAGGCAATAGAAGAAACAAGAAAGCAGTTTTTGACTCAAATTGTTGATAAAATAATCACAATATATGACAAGAGTTATCATTTTTCAGAAAAGCTCTACAAGCCATCTTTGTGATCCGGTTGGTGACTTTGCCTCGGCTGAGATGCTGCCATCAGTCTGCTGCAGGCCGGGGAGGTATCTTGGGCAAGGAAGAAGATGGGGACTCTGGGTGATGCCACACCAAAGATGGCTCCAGGATTCTCCTATTCTGACAATTTTGCTTTGTTAGTCTGAACTAATTCCATTAGTTCCACTAAAACTTTAGTCATGTGTATGTGGCTCACTTAGTTTTTCCAAATCTTTATAGTACTTGGTACATTAGGTGGAAGATTAATATATAAGGCACAGACGGGGATTGAACCCATGATCTTTGGTTTACGAGACCAATGCCTTACCACTTGGCCACTGCACCCTCTATTGGAGCAAAATCCTTAATGTCAAACTCTGAGAACGTACACAAGTTGTATTTGGACTTTTTGTTGTATTTTTGTGACATTTTCATGTCACAGCTACCAAATCTGATTTTTCACCACTAATAATTAGAATATGAAACAACTCTTCTTAAACTAAAAATCATAACTGCACTTTAAATAAACTGAACCGTTGATATCCAGTTTACAAGATCAACACTTTAACACATGACCACTGCACCTTTCGTAGGGCAGAGACTTTTGTGTCACCCTATGCGAATGCATGCAAGTTATATTTGATATTTGAACCTTACATCTCTTTGATTTTTTTGTATAATTTTGCAGTGCTGAAAAAGATCCTAAGTGCAAAAACAGTGTGCACCAAAACCACTTCACATTAGATCCCTCACATTCCCCACACCTCCCTCTCTGTCCTGTTACACCACTGTATGGTCTTGGCCACCGTGCTGCAGCTCAGGGTCTCGGCAATCTTCTTATAGCCTCGGCCATCTTTATGTAGAGCAACAATTCTTTTTTTCAGATCCTCAGAGAATTCTTTGCCATGAGGTGCCATGTTGAACTTCCAGTGACCAGTATGAGAGAGTGAGAGCGATAACACCAAATGTAACCCCCCCCCCCGCTCCCCATTCACACCTGAGACCTTGTAACACTAACGAGTCACATGACACCGGAGAGGGAAAATGGCTAATTGGGCCTAATTTGGACCTTGTCACTTAGGGGTGGAGTCACTTTTGTTGATGGCGGTTTAGACATTAATGGCGGTGTGTTGAGTTATTTTGAGGGGACAGCAAATTTACATGTTATACAGGCTTCTTTTATGGAGATTGGATCACCAGAAGAATAATGTCATAAAGATCCCTTGTTTGTTGGAATATTACTTTGTCTACTGGCTTCTTCTACAAGAAGAAGACTTGGCGATGAGATTTATGGCTGTCTGGCCTTTATTCACCTTGGGGATTGAACCCATGTTCTTTTGTTGACAAGACTAATGCCTTATCACTTGGCCACCATGTCCTCTATAAGAGAGTATGTTTTATGTCACCCTGAATGAGTCATCTATGACCAGTTTGGGTCCACCTCTGCTGTGTACCTGTCACTGCAGGGGCAGGGCTCAGAGTCAATAATTGGAGGCAAGGGGAAATAATTACCCCTTGTTTGTTGGAATATTACTTTGTCTACTGGCGTCTTATACAAGGAGAACACTGATATGAGATTTATGGCTGTCTGGCCTTGACTCACCTGGTAATCTTGGGGATTGAACCCATGATCCTTGGTTGACAAGGCCAATGTCTTACCACTTTGCCACTACATCCTCTAAAAGAGTGGAGTTTCTATGTCCTGTGGCCTTTGCTCACCTGGTAATCTTGTTGGATTGGGAAGTGAAGGGAAGTTTATTAGTTGGTACAATGTTCTGTGCTATTCCGGCAAATGAAATGTGTCTCATCAGTCTGAACTAATTTTCTTGTAATTGTCATCAGAACCATAAGTGATGTTTATGTGGTTCACTAATTTATCACAAATGTTTAACCCCTTGCTCTTCCATTGATCGGTGATCCGCTGTGTCCGAGGGGCACAGCGCACCACCGATCGCCGCGTTCCCCCGGAGCCGCGCACGCTTGGAGTGAGAGGACGTCATATGACCTCCTCCCAGAATGAGAGAACCGCCTTGCGCCCGTCATTTCCTTATATGGCGGGTGGGAGGCGGCTAAAGTACTCAGTAACTTAGGGAAAGGAATATAAAAAGAGGCACAGATGGAGATTGATCTCATGATTTTTTGATCACAAGACCAATGCCTTACCACTTAGTCACTGCCTTCTCTATAAGAGAGGAGGTGTTATGTCACCCTGAACAAGTCATCTATGACCAGTTGTAGTCCTCCTCTGCTTTGTACCTGGAACCTCAGGGGCGGGGCTCAGAGTCACTGATTGGAGGCAAAGGGAAGGTCCTATGGGGAATCTCGGGGGCAGAAACCTGTTCCTTCCATCTCTTCGTTTTCTTTGTATTTACACTTCTTTTATGGAGTTTGGATCACCAGAAGAATAATGTCATGTAGCCTACTCATTTGTTGGAATATTACTTTATTACTTTTTGTTTTGTTTTTTTATAATGTACTTTTTATTGATTTTACAAACGTTTATAACAGAGTTGCATAGAAACACGATACAACAAACCAGGGGCGGACTGACAACTCATGGGGCCCCCGGGCAATAGGGGATCATGGGGCCTTGTCCTTGTCCAAACTCAAAAAAGCCTATGAAAAAGGTACCAGGAGCATCTCATGGGGCCCCCTACTGACCCCGGGCCCTCGAGCAGTGCCCGAGTTTCCAAATGGTCAGTCCGCCCCTGCAACAAACACAGAGCAGCAAAGGAACAGAGAAATAGGCTCATCGATGAGAGGTACATAGATACATACAATGTCAACATATAGCAGTGAAATAGCCATCATTTTCAGACAATTGAGTAGACAAGTCGGAACTGAAAGGATCCCACGGTTCCCAAACTGCTTCAAAAGTGGGAACAGAGTTGGCATGCAAAGCAGTGAGGTGCTCCATGGGAATATTACTTTGTCTACTGGCTTCTTCTACAAGAGTAACACTGATATGAGATGTATGGCCGCCTGGCCTTCGTTCACCTGGTAATCTTGTTGGATTGGGAAGTGAAGGGAAGCCTGTTAGTTTGGCACACTGTCCTGGGTGCACATCATGGACCTACCATGTGGCAGGAGAAGTTGACTCTGGATGAGGTTCAGCCGGGATATGGCAGGTCTTCTGTTGTGCAGAGTCATGGTATGACTCCTGGATAAGAATGTCGTGATGGAGAACTGCTGCTCGAGGTTCCTGTTGTCCTCACCATTGGGTCAATCTTCTGGAAGGACGATGGATATTGCTGCAGTCTGACAACTACGCTTACACACCACAATGATTTGGTGCCAATACAACACTGGCCTGGTCAGGTAAGTATCGACTTAAAGCAGAACTCCAGTTAGGAATGTTATTTTCCAATGCAGTGGAGCTGTGCCAGCACTGCATGGGTTAGGTGCTCATTTTGTCTAGGGGCTCAGGTAAAAGCTGCACTTACCCATTCCTCTGATCTTCCAGAAAACCTCATTCTCCCACGTCCAGCGGTGGACTGTACCGGCTGTCTTCATGTCCGGAACAGCCCGTTCACAAGACCCCTAGAGTATGGGGGGGGGGTGGAGGGCAGGAGCAGCAGGGACAGGTCTTGTTCTCTGTGGATTGGCCAATTAGATAAGTATATCTTTGCTTTCTGAGCCCCTAGACAAAAACAAGCATTTGACCCATGCAGTGCTGGCAGAGCTCCACTGCATAGGAAAGTAATAAGCTGTACTTACCCATTCCTCAGGTCCTCTGCAAAACCACACTCCCCCACGTCCATTGGTGGCTGTTCCTACTGTCCTCCCATCTGGAGCTGGCCTAGGGGCGTGGTGACGTCAAGAGCAGCCCATTCAAAAGACCCCTAGCTTACGGTAGCTTACGGGGGGGGGGGGGTAGGAGCAGCAGGGACCGGTCTTGCATGCTGAGGATCGGCCAATTAGGTAAGTATATCTTTGCTTTCTGAGCCCCTAGACAAAAACGAGCATTTAACCCATGCAGTGCTGGCACAGCCCCACTGCATGGGAATGTAATAATTTTGCCCAGATTTGTGAAAAGTTGTACTTACCCATTGTAACGGAACCGGACCCCAGACTGCACTTGGGTACTTCCGTTAGACTACCTCTTCCCTGACCGAACACCGACCACAGACACCACCGCTGACCATACAAGACTAGACGACACCAGTCCTGAAGTAAACCTGGAAATAGACTAGGTTATTTTAACACAGATACAAGATATATACATTCAAGGGAACAACCCCCCCTCCCTGCACAATGACACAGGGCGGGACAATCTACCTTTAGTAACAAGAGACACACCAACAGACAGGCCCATCAGGAGGAAGGGCTGCTGGAGACACCCCCCACCAAGCCAATACCCATAAACACATACATCCCATAATAGTTTGCTCCCAAACAAGAGACACAATAGAACAATGGGATGCAACCACATGGCATTAAACAATCCACAACCCCCACCAAAATATTAGGACAGATCACCCTGTACCCCTAACAGGCACAGGGTGACTTACACATAATAGGGATATGGGGAGCGGAGACAGGGGTCTCCCCACCTCTCAAAAGTGAGCTGGGTTCCATGGGCCCCCCACCCAAAGTGAATTCTTTCACACCCATTCCTCTGATCCTCTGGAAAACCATGCACGCCCACGTCCACCTGTGGACTGTTCCTACTGTCCTCCAGTCTGGAACTGGTCTATGGGCATGATGACGTCAGGAGCAGCCCATTCACAAGACCACTAGCGCGCAAGAGGGTAGGAGCTGCAAGGACTGGTTGGAGGATTAGGTAAGTATATCTTTGCTTTCTGAGCCCCTAGACAAAAACAAACATTTAACCCATGCAGTGCTGGCACAGCTCCACTGCATGGGAAAATACTAATTTTGCCCGGATTTCTTCTTTAATAGGTCTGGTGATTATTTTTAATTTTGGTTTAATTTGGGTTTACTAGTCTATGGGTGGCTCAGGATTAGGGAACGGTCATGTTTGTTGTCAGAGGGTGGTGGGTATGTATACCCGAACAATGAACTTTTATTATCTGCTCCTTTTTGCCAGAAATCTTATACTCTGATATTCTCTGTGCTGCATTCTTATCAGTTATCTCTGTAGACTATAAAACACCTCCACCTATGTTATGGAAAAGAGGGGGGGTGCTCTGTAGTCCTAACACACTTCCTCCCCTAGGGTAAGTAACATGGAAGTATTTATAATGGAAGTAGGACTTCCAATAATGATACAAATCTGTATCAATAAACTCCTGACATCTCACAATACATGACACCGTATGCTCCAGTTCAGTGACTTGGCCTAGGCTGAGATGATACCATCAGGCTGATGCAAACAGGAGGAACCATTATCTCAGTCTCCTCCCCTCCAGTGATCAGACTGTACATAGTAACTTTGTAGCAAATCACAAGGTGAGAGGCTGATCTGTGGCAGACTTTTGTGAACACAGTCAAGAACTGCACAGGCATCAGAATTTACATGATTGTGTCACCTCCGAGCCAACAGTAGAAGTAGACTGTGATTCTAGATGATGCGGTAACAAAGATGGCTCCAGCTTTCTCTATTTTGATAAATAATATGTGTTTTGTTAGGCTGAATGAATTTCCTTCTTATTAAGGGGAAAACATGTAATCAGAACCATAAGTGAAGTTTAATTTCCCTTCTCAGTACATATATAGTTACATAGTTACATAGTTAGTCTGGCTGAAAAAAGACAAAAGTCCATCCAGTTTAACCATAGAAAAAAAGAAAAGTTATAATCCTACACCCACAGTTGATCCAGAGGAAGGCAAAAAACCCAGCAAAGCATGAACCCAATTTGCTCCTGCAGAGGAAACATTCCTTCCTGATCCCCCGAGAGGCAATCGGATATTCCCTGGATCAACTTTCCCTATAAATGTTCTATCCAGTTATATTCTGTGTATCCAAGAAAGAATCCAGGACTTTCCTACAGCAATCCACTGAGCTGGCCACAACCAACTCTGGAGGGAGTCTATTCCACATTCTCACAGCTCTTACTGTGAAGAAACCTTTCCGTGTTTGGAGATTACATTTATTTTCCTCCAGAAGTAAAGAGCGCCCCCTTGTCCTCATGAGGTCAAAACAGAACAGATTACAGAACCAGGCACAGATGGGGATTGAACCCACGATCTTTGGTTTACGAGACCAATGCCTTACCACTTGGCCACTGCGCCCCCTATAGGACCTGCTGCTTATGCCACCCTGTAAGAAAACACAAAAGTTGTATCTGATATTCGTACCAGTGGCAGATAGTTTTTGGTCACCCTGTAGGAATGAACACAAGTTGTATTTTTTTTTTGGGGGGGGGGGCAGCTAAGTACTGCACAGGCACTTGGAGTTTCATGATTGTGTCACTTCAGTCCAGGAAGTAGACGATGGCACTGAATCAAAGATGGCTCCAACCTTCTCCTATTCTGGGAACTGGTTTGTGTTGTATCAGTCCAGACTACTGTACTTATGTAGCACCCTCCTAGTTATACTAGGGGGAGCTAGATCCAAAATGGTTCGACAGGAGCTGAATAGCAGTCCAGGTATAATAGCCAGAGGGGTCAAATTTGTGGTCAGGGCTGAGAGATTCTGCAGGCCAGCCCCTCTGGAATTTCCCCCTGCTCTGAGGATTTTGGAGGAGGGCTTTGGAGGCAGTGGGTGGATCTGAGCAGTAGCTGGCTGCACCTTTGAGGGACCTCAGCCAATCCCCAACAGGAGGCTTGGCAAGGAGCTGGACTCCCTTAAAAAGTGTTGGAGTCTGCTCAGTAGTTGGGGGTGTGGTGGGGGTGGAAGAAGGAGAAGCAGGAAGATGTGAGGCTGGAGGCCTGCTGGGATGGGGCCTGCCTGCGAGCCTGGAGCAGGAAAGGAGGAAACGTCACTCATCCCCTGAGAGAGGACCACCTGTATGGCAGGGGAGGAGCAGTCTAGCTGATAGGCCTGGTAGGAGCAGCCATTTGACAACGGTACAGGACAGGATCATATAGGGGAAGGAGCACTCTGGTGGGAAATCAGATTAGCCCACTACTACTGACTGTACACCCTATTTAAAGAGACAGGATCCAGATCCACTGCTCAGGAAGAAAGTCTCCAGATTGCTGGGTGAAGAGCAGTTCATCTAGGGTCTGGGATGGTACAACTGGAGCTTCTGGCTAGCACTCCAACAGGGACTGTGTGTCAGAGAAGGGAAGCTGTGACTAGTCGAAGGAAGTTTTCCTCAGAATTTGACACCGAGCTCACACTCCCTTTAAGGTGCTACATATATGTGCTCCAGAGTTTTGTCAGTACACAGCTGTGACAGCTCCTGGTCTCATACTAATCATCAGAAGTCAGCAGACATTGCTGCTGATCACATGATTGCTGTGATAGCTTGTGATTGGCTGTCACCGTGATCAATCTGAACAAAATCAAACTTTACAAATTTGCATGTTAGAAATATTCTGACATCTCACAATATACAACAGTACATTTTTCACAAGTGGTCCTTGTGCTTGAGCCTGTGACATTGCCTAGGCTGAGGTGACATCAGTCTGCTGCAGGCAGGAGGAACCTTTACTTCAGTCTCCTCCCTTCCAATGATCAGACTGTATATTGTGAAAATCAACAATGTGAAGCCAATCTGTGTCAGACATTTGTGAATACAGGCAAGACCTGGCTCCGGTACCAGACTTGACAAGATTTTGACATTTCTGAGCCGGCATCTCAGTCCAGGCGGTTGATGGTGGCTCTGGATGTGTTCATTCTTATGTCCTCATAACTATAAGTGAGGCTTCTCCAGTTTTCTCACAAATGTTGAGAGAACTCAGTACATAAGTTTGGGGATTACAGAACCAGGCACAGATTATTATTACTACGAGTTTATATAGCGCCAAAGGGTTTGCTCAGCGCTGTACAATAGGGGGGACAATACATGAAACAGTACAACAACAACAAACAACGTACGAGGGCCCTACTCTTACGAGCTTACAATCTAGGAGGGAGGGGGTAGTGGTACAGTAGGAGGTGGCTGAGGGGAGTGAGGGGTGGGAGGAATGAGGGAGGATGGCCGTTAGGTGAGGGTGGGGTAGGCTTCCCTGAAGAGGTGGGTTTTCAGGGAGCGCCTGAATGTGAATAGGGAAGGGGACAGTCTGATGAATTGGGGCAGTGAGTTCCAGAGGATGGGGGAGGACCTGGAGAAGTCCTGCAGTCGTGCATGGGAGGAGGAGACCAGGGAGCAGGATAGAAGGAGGTCCTGTAAGGAGCAAAGGGTACGGGTAGGGTGGTACTTGGTGATCAGGTTGGTGAGGTAGTCAGGGGCAGTGTTGTGAATGGCTTTGTAGGTCAGGGTTAGGAGTTTAAATTTGATGTGTTGGGCAATCGGGAGCCAGTGGAGGGATAGGCAGAGGGGGGTGGTGGAGGTGGATGAGTCTGGCAGCTGAGTTCAGGATGGTCTGGAGCAGGGAGAGCCTGCACTTGGGTAGGCCAGTGAGGAGGGAGTTGCAGATGGGGATTGAACCCATGATCTTTGGTTTACGAGACCAACGCCTTACCACTTGGCCACTGCGCCCTTTCTGGTGTTGAGTTTCATCTCTTGGCCACCTCACATTAGATGACTCCCATTCAATGTCAGACAACACAATCCACATTCCTGGCCGACCATCTCCACCTGGAAGAGTCCAAACCTAAATGTGCTTCATAACTTCTGAGCCGATAACAGCAAGAATACATATTCATGTACATCATATTCATTTTCCAATAACCCCCCCTCACATAAAACTATAGGTGTGACCAAATGGTGCTAGACATGTGTACTGCTCATGTCACTGTACAGAATATACCCAGAATTACCCCTCCTCCCAGTTCAATTCACCCCCCCCCCCCAAGTCCATATCCCCTACAGTACAAATCACCCCTCCCCCCAAGTCCTTATTTTTATTTCAGGTACTTATATAGCACCGTCAATTTACGCAGCACCTTACACATATATATAGTACATTCACATCAGTCCCTAACCCTCAAGGGGTATATAATATGAAGGTCCTTAAATCACATACATACACATATTAGGGCCAATTTAGACAGGTTCCAATTAACCTCCCAGCATGTCTTTGGGGTAAATGCACATAGGGAGAACATACAAACTCCAGGCAGGTGGTGCTATCGCTGGGATTTGAACCAACAATCCTAGTATTGCCAGGTGGAAGTGCTAACCATTTAGCCACTGTGCTGCCCCAGTGCAAATTTCAACCAACAGCCGCAATGTCTGTCCCAGTACAGATCTGCCCCAGAGTTTAACCCCTCCATACAGAACTCCCAGTATACAGGTGAAACTCGAAAAATGAGAATATGGTGCAAAAGTTCATTTATTTCAGTAATGTCACTTAAAAGGTGAAACTAATATATGAGATAGACTCATCACATGCAAAGCAAGATAGTTCAAGCCGTGATTTGTCATCATTGTGATGATTATGGCTTACAGCTCATGAAAACCCCAAATCCACAATCTCAGAAAATGAGAATATTGTGAAAAGGTGGAATAATCTCGGCTCAAAGTGTCCCACTCTAATCAGCTCATTAAGCCATAACACCTGCAAAGGGTTCCTGAGCCTTTAAATGGTCTCTCAGTCTGGTTCAGTAGGAATCACAATCATGGGAAAGACTGCTGACCTGACACCATCACTGACACCCTCCATAAGGAGGGAAAGCCTCAAAAGGGAATTGCAGACGAAGTTGGATGTTCCCAAATTGCTGTATCAAAGCACATTGATAGAAAGTTATGTGGAAGGGAAAAGTGTGGAAGAAAAAGGTGCACAAGCAGCAGGGATGACCGCAGCCTGGAGAGGATTGTCAGGAAAAGGCCATTCAAAAGTGTTGGGGACTTTCACAAGGAGTGGACTGAGGCTGGAGTCAGTGCATCAAGAGCCACCACACACAGACGGATCCTGGACATGGGCTTCAAATGTCGTATTCCTCTTGTCAAGCCGCTCCTGAACAACAAACAACATCAGAAGCGTCTTACCTGGGTTAAAGAAAAACAGACCTGGTCTGTCCTCAGTGGTCCAAAGTCCTCTTTTCTGATGAGAGCAAGTTTTACATCTCATTTGAAAACCAGGGACCCCGAGTATGGAGGAAGAATGGAGAGGCCCAAGGACCCCGAGTATGGAGGAAGAATGGAGAGGAACAAGGACCCCGAGTATGGAGGAAGAATGGAGAGGCACAAGGACCCCGAGTATGGAGGAAGAATGGAGAGGCCCAAGGACCCCGAGTATGGAGGAAGAATGGAGAGGCCCAAGGACCCCGAGTATGGAGGAAGAATGGAGGGGCACAAGGAGCCCGAGTATGGAGGAAGAATGGAGAGGCACAAGGACCCCGTGTATGGAGGAAGAATGGAGAGGCACAAGGACCCCGTGTATGGAGGAAGAATGGAGGGGCACAAGGACCCCGTGTATGGAGGAAGAATGGAGAGGCACAAGGACCCCGTGTATGGAGGAAGAATGGAGAGGCACAAGGACCCCGAGTATGGAGGAAGAATGGAGAGGCCCAAGGACCCCGAGTATGGAGGAAGAATGGAGAGGCCCAAGGACCCTGAGTATGGAGGAAGAATGGAGGGGCACAAGGAGCCCGAGTATGGAGGAAGAATGGAGAGGCCCAAGGACCTCAAGTATAGAGGAAGAATGGAGAGGCACAAGGATCCCGAGTATGGAGGAAGAATGGAGAGGCACAAGGACCCCGAGTATGGAGGAAGAATGGAGAGGCCCAAGGACCCCGAGTATGGAGGAAGAATGGAGAGGCCCAAGGACCCTGAGTATGGAGGAAGAATGGAGGGGCACAAGGACCCCGAGTATGGAGGAAGAATGGAGAGGCACAAGGACCCCGTGTATGGAGGAAGAATGGAGAGGCACAAGGACCCCGTGTATGGAGGAAGAATGGAGGGGCACAAGGACCCCGAGTATGGAGGAAGAATGGAGAGGCACAAGGACCCCGTGTATGGAGGAAGAATGGAGAGGCACAAGGACCCCGAGTATGGAGGAAGAATGGAGAGGCCCAAGGACCCCGAGTATGGAGGAAGAATGGAGAGGCCCAAGGACCCTGAGTATGGAGGAAGAATGGAGGGGCACAAGGAGCCCGAGTATGGAGGAAGAATGGAGAGGCCCAAGGACCTCAAGTATAGAGGAAGAATGGAGAGGCACAAGGATCCCGAGTATGGAGGAAGAATGGAGAGGCACAAGGACCCAGAGTATGGAGGAAGAATGGAGAGGCCCAAGGACCTCGAGTATAGAGGAAGAATGGAGAGGCACAAGGATCCCGAGTATGGAGGAAGAATGGAGAGGCACAAGGACCCCGAGTATGGAGGAAGAATGGAGAGGCCCAAGGACCCCGAGTATGGAGGAAGAATGGAGAGGCCCAAGGACCCTGAGTATGGAGGAAGAATGGAGGGGCACAAGGAGCCCGAGTATGGAGGAAGAATGGAGAGGCCCAAGGACCTCAAGTATAGAGGAAGAATGGAGAGGCACAAGGATCCCGAGTATGGAGGAAGAATGGAGAGGCACAAGGACCCAGAGTATGGAGGAAGAATGGAGAGGCCCAAGGACCTCGAGTATAGAGGAAGAATGGAGAGGCACAAGGACCCCGAGTATGGAGGAAGAATGGAGAGGCACAAGGACCCCGAGTATGGAGGAAGAATGGAGAGGCCCAAGGACCCCGAGTATGGAGGAAGAATGGAGAGGCACAAGGACCCCGAGTATGGAGGAAGAATGGAGAGGCACAAGGACCCCGAATATGGAGGAAGAATGGAGAGGCACACACTGCAAGATGCTTGAAGTCCAGTGTGAAGTTTCCACAGTCTGTGTTGATTTGGGGAGCCATGTCATCTGCTGGTGTTGGTCCACTGTGCTTCATTAAGTCCAGGGTTAACGCAGCCGTCTACCAGGAGATTCTGGAGCACTTCATGCTTCCTTCCGCAGACGAGGTTTATGGGGAGGCTGACTTCATTTTCCAGCAGGGCTTGGCTCCGCCCACACTGCCAAAAGCACCAAAACCTGGTTCAATGACCGTGGGATTACTGTGCTTGATTGGCCAGCAAACTAAATGTCATTTTAACCATATTTACATTTTTCACCAATGTTTACAGAACCAGGGATAGATGGGGATTGACCAACGGCTTACCACTTGGCCACAGCACCCTCTGTGAGGAAGCCTTTTAGAATGTACATAAGTTGTACACGGTATTTGTATTTCCTACATATGACAATACAATCTGTCTCTAGTATATTTGGGCCTAGCCTTGCTCACGGAAATCATCCTGCTGATGGACAGTCTTACACTGCTTTGTCCTCTGTGGTCTCCTAACTTGCTGACACCGAGCTCACACTCCCTTTAAGGTGCTACATATATGTGCTCCAGAGTTTTGTCAGTAAATAGCTGTGACAGCTCCTGGTCTCATACTAATCATTATAAGTCACGAGACATTGCTGCTGATCGCATGATTGCTGTGATAGCTTGTGATTGGCTGTCACCATGATCAATCTGAACAAAATCAAACTTTACAAATTTGCATGTTAGAAATATTCTGACATCTCACAATATACAACAGTACATTTTTCACAAGTGGTCCTTGTGCTTGAGCCTGTGACATTGCCTAGGCTGAGGTGACATCAGTCTGCTGCAGGCAGGAGGAACCTTTACCTCAGTCTAATCCCCTCCAATGATCAGATTGTATATTGTGAAAATCAACAATGTGAGGCTGATCTGTGTCAGACATTTGTGAATACAGCCAAGACCTGGCTCTGGTACCAGACTTGACATGATTTTGTCATTTCTGAGCCGGCATCTCAGTCCAGGAGGTTGATGGTGGCTCTGGATGTGTTCATTCTTATGTCCTCATAACTATAAGTGAGGCTTCTCCAGTTTTCTCACAAATGTTGAGAGAACTCAGTACATAAAATTGGGGATTACAGAACCAGGCACAGATGGGGATTGAACCCATGATCTTTGGTTTACGAGACCAACGCCTTACCACTTGGCCACTGCGCCCTTTCTGGTGTTGAGTTTCATCTCTTGGCCACCTCACATTAGATGACTCCCATTCAATGTCAGACAACACAATCCACATTCCTGGCCGACCATCTCCACCTGGAAGAGTCCAAACCTAAATGTGCTTCACAACTTCCCAGTCTAACCCTCAACACAGACCCCTCAGTGCAAACACGTCCTCCTAGCCTACTCCCACAGTACGAATCCCCCCAGGACAGAACCCCTTCTCAACCTAACCCCTCAGTACAGACCACAATGATCAGACTGTACATTGTAACTTTGTAGCAACACACAAGGGGAGAGGTTGCAACAGGGGCTGATCAGTGCCAGACATTTCTAACACAACCAAGAACTGCACAGACACCAAGGTTTAAGAAATCGTGTTGTTTCTGTCCAGGAAGTAGATGGTGATGATAACTGAACAAAGATGGCTCTGACCTCCTCCTATTCTGGTCAGTGGTATGTGTTCTGTCTGTCTCTAAATTCCATGCAGTTGAGGGAACTAAATGTCATCTTCACCATAAATCAAGTTTATATGATTTACCTATTTTTACAGAACCAGGCACAGATGGGGATTGAACCCACAATCTTTAATTTACAAGACAAACTACTTACCACTTGGCCACTGCACCCTCTACAGTTTGTTCATTACATCTGAGTCATCTCCCTGTACATACACTCCTCCCAGCATAACCCATCGTTACAGCCCCTCCAGTCAAGACCCCCTTCCCAGTCTAACCCTCAACACAGACCCCCCAGTACAAACACGTCCTCCTAGCCTACCCCCTCAGAACAGACCACAATGATCTTGTACATTGTAACAAACCACAAGGTGAAAGGCTACAACAGGGACTGATCTGTGTAAAACATTTCTAACACAACAAAGAACTGCACGGACACCAAGGTTTACAAGATCGCATCATTTTGGTCCAGGAAGTAGATGGTGATGATGACTGAACAAAGATGGCTCCGACCTCCTCCTATTCTGGTCAGTGGTATGTGTTCTGTCTGTCTCTAAATTCCATGCAGTTGAGGGAACTAAATGGCATGTTAACCATAAATGACGTAGCAGCAATTTTTACAGAATCAGGCACAGAGGGGGAGTGAACACATGATCTTTGGTTTATGAAACCAACACCTTACCACTTGGCCACAGCACCCTCTGTGAGAAGTAACGTTGACAATGCACATAAATTGTACATGGTATTTGTATTTCCTACATATGACAATACAATCTGTCTCTAGTATATTTGGGCTTAGCCTTGCTCACTGAAATAGTCCTGCTGATGGACAGTTATACACTGCTTTGTCCTCTGTGGTCTCCTAACTTGCTGACACCGAGCTCACACTCCCTATAAGGTGTTACATATATGTGCTCCAGAGTTTTGTCAGTACACAGCTGTGACAGCTCCTGGACTCATACTAATCATCTGAAGTCACGAGACATTGCTGCTGATCACATGATTGCTGTGATAGCTTGTGATTGGCTGTCACCACGATCAATCTGAACAAAATCAAACTTTACAAATTTGCATGTAAAAAATATTCTGACATCTCACAATATACAACCGTAAATTTTTCACAAGTGGTCCTTGTGCTTCAGCCTGTGACATTGCCTAGGCTGAGGTGACATCAGTCTGCTGCAGGCAGGAGGAACCTTTACCTCAGTCTCCTCCCCTCCAATGATCAGACTGTACATTGTGAAAATCAACAATGTGAGGATGATCTGTGTCAGACATTTGTGAATACAACCAAGACCTGGCTCTGGTACCAGACTTGACATGATTTTGACATTTTTGAGCCGGCATCTCAGTCCAGGAGGTTGATGGTGGCTCTGGATGTGTTCATTCTTATGTTCTCATAATTATAAGTGAGGCTTCTCCAGTTTTCTCACAAATGTTGAGAGAACTCAGTACATAAAATTGGGGATTACAGAACCAGGCACAGAGGGGGATTGAACCCATGATCTTGGCCACTGCGCCCTTTCTGGTGTTGAGTTTCTTCTCTTGGCCACCTCACATTAGATGACTCCCATTCAATGTCAGACAACAACATCCACATTCCTGGCCGACCATCTCCACCTGGAAGAGTCCAAACCTAAATGTGCTTCATAACTTCTGAGCCGATAACAGCAAGAATACATATTCATGGACATCATATTCATATACATGATGCTATGCTGGGTTTGGTGGTGTGAGTGTTCATAAAGCAGAATGTTGGTTACATAAAGGTGAATGATGTCCATTTATTCCATAGAAGAGTTGGAATAACTTATTCTGATATATATTCCTCAGAGGAGGTCTCATCGCTGTTGGGGGCTCATTTCTGTATTTTTATTATATGTTGATAGATCCAGCAGCAGGCCCAGTTTATCAGACATATGGAGACGTTCATTTTCCAATAACCCCCCCTCACATAAAATTATAGGTGTGACCAAATGGTGCTAGACATGCATACTGCTCATGTCACTGTACAGAATATACCGAGATTTACCCCCCAATTCCATATCCCCCACAGTACAAATCACCCCTCCAAGTCCATATTTTTATTTCAGGTACTTATATAGCACCATCAAATTATACAGCACTTTACACATATATAGTACATTCACATCAGTCCCTAACCCTCAAGGGGTGTACAATCTAAAGTCCCTAACTTTCATACACATATTAGGACCAATTTACCTACCACATGTCTTTGGAATAAACCTATGCAGGCACAGGGAGAAGATATAAACTCCAGGAAGGTGGTGCCATGGCTGGGATACAAACCAACGATACTATTACTGCTAGGTGAAAGTGCTAATCATTTAGCCACTGTGCTGCCACAGTGTGAATCCCAACCAACAGCCCCAATGTATGACCCAGTACAGATCTGCCCCAGAGTTTAACCCCTCCATACAGAATAGATCCCCATCCTTGGCTAACCCCTCAGTATAGATCCCCCAGTACAGACCCTCCTCCCAGCCTAACCCCTTAGTACAGACCTCCCAGTACAGAACCTCCTCCCAGCCTAACCCCTTAGTATAGACCGCCCAGTACAGACCCTCCTCCCAGCCTAACCCCTAAATACAGACCCCCCTCAGTACAGATCCTCCTCCCAGCCTAACCCCTTAGTACAGACCTCCCAGTACAGAACCTCCTCCCAGCCTAACCCCTTAGTATACACCGCCCAGTACAGACCATCCTCCCAGCCTAACCCCTAAATACAGACCCCCCTCAGTACAGACCCTCCTCCCAGCCTAACCCCTTAGTACAGATCCCCCAGTACAGAACCTTCTCCCAGCCTAACCACTCAGTACAGACCACCCAGTACAGACCAATCTCCCAGCCTAACCCCTCAGTACAGATCCCCCAGTAGAGACCATCCTCCCAGCCTAACCCCTTAGTACAGATTCCTCAGTACAGATCCTCCTCCCAGCCTAACCCCTTAGTACAGACCCCCCCAGTACAGACCCTCCTCCCAGCCTAAATCCTTAATACAGACCCCCCCCCAGTGTAATCCCTCAGTACAGACCTCCTAGTACAGACCCTCCTCCCAGCCTAACCCCTTAGTACAGATCCCCCAGTACAGACCCTCCTCCCAGCCTAACCCCTTAGGACAGACCCCCCCAGTACAGACCCTCCTCCCAGCCTAAATCCTTAATACAGACCCCCCCCCCCAGTGTAATCCCTCAGTACAGACCTCCTAGTACAGACCCTCCTCCCAGCCTAACCCCTTAGTACAGATCCCCCAGTACAGACCCTCCTCCCAGCCTAACCCCTTAGGACAGACCCCCCAGTACAAACCCACCTCCCAGCCTAACCCCTCAGTACAGACCCCCCAGTACAGACCATCCTCCCAGCCTAACCCCTTAGTACAGATCCCCCAGTACAGAACCTTCTCCCAGCCTAACCACTCAGTACAGACCACCCAGTACAGACCAATCTCCCAGCCTAACCCCTCAGTACAGATCCCCCAGTAGAGACCATCCTCCCAGCCTAACCCCTTAGTACAGATCCCCCAGTACAGATCCTCCTCCCAGCCTAACCCCTTAGTACAGACCCCCCTAGTACAGACCCTCCTCCCAGCCTAAATCCTTAATACAGACCCCCCCCCCCCCCCAGTGTAATCCCTCAGTACAGACCTCCTAGTACAGACCCTCCTCCCAGCCTAACCCCTTAGTACAGATCCCCCAGTACAGACCCTCCTCCCAGCCTAACCCCTTAGTACAGACCCCCCCCCAGTACAGACCCTCCTCCCTGCCTAAATCCTAATACAGACCCCCCCCCAGTGTAATCCCTCAGTACAGACCTCCCAGTACAGACCCTCCTCCCAGCCTAACCCCTCAGTACAGACCTCCCAGTACAGACCCTCCTCCCAGCCTAACCCCTTAGTACAGACCCTCCTCCCAGCCTAACCCCTCAGTACAGAACCCCTGGTGATAGATACCCATCCTTGGCTAACCCCTTAATACAGCCCCTCCAGTCAAGATCCCCTTCCCAGTCGAACCTTCAACACAGACCCCTCAGTGCAAACACGTCCTCCTAGCCTACTCCCACAGTACGAATCCCCTCTCAACCTAACCCCTCAGTACAGACCACAATGATCAGGCTGTACATTGCAACTTTTAGCAACACACAAGGGGAGAGGTTGCAACAGGGGCTGATCTGTGCCAGACATTTCTAACACAACCAAGAACTGCACAGACACCAAGGTTTACAAAATCGTGTTGTTTCTGTCCAGGAAGTAGATGGTGGTAATAACTGAACAAAGATGGCTCTGACCTCCTCCTATTCTGGTCAGTGGTATGTGTTTTCTTTGTCTCTAAATTCCATGCAGTTGAGGGAACTAAATGTCATCTTAACCATAAATCGAGTTTATATGTTTTACCATTTTTCATAGAATCAGGCACAGATGGGGATTGAACCCATGATCTTTGGTTTACGAGACCAACGCCTTACCACTTGGCCACTGCGCCCTCTATGAGAAATAAAGTTGAGAATGCACATAAGTTGTACGTGGTATTTGTACTTTCTACATATGACAATACAATCTGTCTCTAGTATATTTTGGGCCTAGCCTTGCTCACTGAAATCGTCCTGCTGATGGACAGTTATACACTGCTTTGTCCTCTGTGGTCTCCTAACTTGCTGACACCGAGCTCACACTCCCTATAAAGTGCTACATATATGTGCTCCAGAGTTTTGTCAGTACACAGCTGTGACAGCTCCTGGTCTCATACTAATCATCAGAAGTCACGAGACATTGCTGCTGATCACATGATTGCTGTGATAGCTTGTGATTGGCTGTCACCATGATCAATCTGAACAAAATCAAACTTTACAAATCTGCATGTTAGAAATATTCTGACATCTCACAATATACAACAGTACATTTTTCACAAGTGGTCCTTGTGCTTCAGCCTGTGACATTGCCTAGGCTGAGGTGACATCAGTCTGCTGCAGGCAGGAGGAACCTTTACCTCAGTCTCCTCCCCTCCAATGATCAGACTGTACATTGTGAAAATCAATAATGTGAGGCTGATCAGTGTCATACATTTGTGAACACAGCCAAGGCCTGGCCCTGGTACCAGACTTGAGATGATTTTGTCAATTCTGAGCCAGCATCTCAGTCCAGGAGGTTGATGGGGGCTCTGGATGTGTTCATTCTTATGTCCTAATAACTATAAGTGAGGCTTCTCTTGTTTTCTCACAAATGTTGAGAGAACTCAGTACATAAGGTTGGAGATTAGAGAACCAGGCACAGATGGGGATTGAACCCATGATCTTTGGCTTACGAGACCAACGCCTTACCACTTGGCCACTGCACCCTTTCTGGTGTTGAGCTTCATCTCTTGGCCACCTCACATTAGATGACTCCCATTCAATGTCAGACAACACAATCCACATTCCTGGCCGACCATCTCCACCTGGAAGAGTCCAAACCTAAATGTGCTTCATAACTTCTGAGCCGATAACAGCAAGAATACATATTCATGTACATCATATTCATATACATGATGCTATGCTGGGTTTGGTGGTGTGAGTGTTAATAAAGCAGAATGTTGGTTACATAAAGGTGAATGATGTCCATTTATTCCATAGAAGAGTTGGAATAAATTATTCTGATATATATTCCTCAGAGGAGGTCTCATCGCTGTTGGGGGCTCATTTCTGTATTTTTATTATATGTTGATAGATCCAGCAGCAGGCCCAGCTTATCAGACATATGGAGACGTTCATTTTCCAATAACCCCCCCTCACATAAAATGATGGGTGTGACTATGTCAGGAATGGACTCAGCACTGGTGGTGGGACTCACCTGCCGTGTGGGCTGCACTACCAGGGCTGACCAGCAGGTGCTCTCAGCAGCCAGAAGCTCACTGCTGCAGTCAGCCAACACCTGGGGCTGATTGCAGGAAGTGTATTTAAGGAATGACCAGGCCTGTGATCAGGGCCTTGGTGTATGTTTCCCATGAGCCCCTGTACCTTGCATCCTGTGTTCCTGTTCCTCTGCCTATCTGATTTGTTGCCGACTCTGCATTGTTCCTGACCTCTGCTGACCGTCTCCTGTTTAACCCCTGGCTTGCCTGACCATCCTTCTGCCTGATCCTCTGTACTGCGCTGCCGGTGAGTTCCTGAACCCGGCTTGTGACCCTGACTATTCTCTTCCTGCTCCTTCAGTACCTTGCTGCCCGCACGTTGCTGACCTGGCCTGCCTGACTACGCCTTACGCTACCCAGATGATCCATCCATCACGCACCGATCCAGTCACTACTGTCCAAACCTGCCAGCCCCTTCACATCAGGCTTTCCCCCGGTACATACCCTTGGCGGACCCCTCTACCACAGTTGGGTGCACTCAGGGGCCGCGACCTGGTCTCAGTCCTGTGCCAAGTCCATCCCCACCATCAGGGGCTCTGGTGAAAAGGCAGACTGGGGCTTAGACTCCGCGCCCTGGGGAATCCTGGTCTGTGGGTCACTAGAGATCCTGCTGGGCGGTGCCTGACAATACCTTACGGCCCGCCTGACCAATTCCACTTCTCCAGCCCTGAATACGCCTGTGTTCCTGAAGCCTGCTACTTCCCTGTGTCAGTCCACACATTTCTGGTCACACCCCGATCTTTGACAGACCAAATGGTGCTAACAGTGGGAGTGGCTTAAAGGGGCGTGGTTAAACAAAACCTGAGCCAACTCACTGCATACATATGTCACAGTACTAGTACCAACACTGTCAGGAGTGCATAGTACAGAGTGCGGGGCTCAGACATGTGTACTGCTCACATCACTGTACAGAATATACCCAGAATTACCCCTCCTCCCAGTACAAATCACCCCTCCCCCCAACTCCATATCCCCCACAGTACAAATCACCCCCCCAAGTCCATATCCCCCACAGTACAAATCACCCCCCCCCCGCAAGTCCATATCCCCCACAGTACAAATCACTCCCCCTCCCAAATCCATATCCCCCACAGTACAAATCCACCCCCCAAGTCCATATCCCCCACAGTAAAAGTCACCCCCCCAAGTCCATATCCCCCACAGTACAAATCACCCCCCCCCCAAGTCCATATCCCCCACAGTACAAATCTCAACCAACAGCCCCAATGTCTGCCCAGTACAGATCTGCCCCAGAGTTTAACCCCTCCATACAGAACTCCCGGTATAGATCCTCATCTTTGGCTAACCCCTCAGTATAGATCCCCCAGTACAGACCCACCTCCCAGCCTAACCCCTCAGTACAGATCCCCCAGTACAGACCCTCCTCCCAGCCTAACCCCTTAGTACAGACCCCCAGTACAGACTCTCCTCCTAGCCTAAACCCTTAATACAGACACCCCCCTCAGTACAGACCATCCTCCCAGCCTAACCTCTAAGTACAGGCCCCCCAGTACAGACCCTCCTCCCAGCCTAAACCCTTAATACAGACCCCCCTCAGTACAGACCCTCCTCCCAGCCTATACCCTTAATACAGACCCCCCTCAGTACAGACCCTCCTCCAAGCCTAACCCCTTAGTACAGATCCCCCCAGTACAGACCCTCCTCCCAGCCTAACCTCTTAGTACAGATCCCCCAGTACAAACCCTCCTTCCAGCCTAACCCCTCAGCACAGACCCCCCAGTACAGACCATCCTCCCAGCCTAACCCCTTAGTACAGACCCCCCTCAGTACAGACCCTCCTCCCAGCCTAACCCCTTGGTACAGTTCCCCCTCCCCCAGTACAGACCCTCCTCCCAGTGTAATCCCTCAGTACAGACCTCCCAGTACAGACCCTCCACCCAGCCTAACCCCTCAGTACAGAACCCCCGGTACAGACACCCATCCTTGGCTAACCCCTCAATACAGACCCCTCCTCCTAGCCTAACCCCTCATTACAGCCCCTCCAGTCAAGACCCCCTTCCCAGTCTAACCCTCAACACAGACCCCCCAGTACAAATACGTCCTCCTAACCTACCCCCTCAGTACAGAACCCCTTCTCAACCTAACCCCTCAGTACAGACCACAATGATCAGACTGTACATTGTAACTTTATTGCAAAACACAAGGTAAGGGGTTGCAACAGGGGCTGATCTGTGTCAGACATTTTTAACACAATCAAGAACTGCACAGACACCAAGGTTTACAAGATCGTGTCATATTGGTCCAGGAAGTAGATGGTGATGATGACTGAACAAAGATAGCTCCGACCTCCTCCTATTCTGGTCAGTGGTATGTGTTCTGTCTGTCTCTAAATTCCATGCAGTTGAGGGAAGTAAATGTCATCTTAACCATAAATCATGTTTATATGTTCCTCCAATGTGTATAGAACCAGGCACAGATGGGGATTGAACCCATGATCTTTGGTTTACAAGACCAACGCCTTACCACTTGGCCACTGTACCCTCCATGAGGAAGCTTTTTAGAATGTGGTACATGGTATTTGTACTTCCTACATATGACAATACAATCTGTCTCTGGTATATTTGGGCCTAGCCTTGCTCACTGAAATCGTCCTGCTGATGGACAGTTATATACTGCTTTGTCCTCTGTGATCTCCTAACTTGCTGACACCGAGCTCACACTCCCTTTAAGGTGCTACATATATGTGCTCCAGAGTTTTGTCAGTACACAGCTGTGACAGCTCCTGGTCTCATACTAATCATCAGAAGTCACAAGACATTGCTGCTGATCACATGATTGCTGTGATAGCTTGTGATTGGCTGTCACCACGATCAATCTGAACAAAATCAAACTTTACAAATCTGCATGTTAGAAATATTCTGACATCTCACAATATACAACAGTACATTTTTCACAAGTGGTCCTTGTGCTTCAGCCTGTGACATTGCCTAGGCTGAGGTGACATCAGTCTGCTGCAGGCAGGAGGAACCTTTACCTCAGTCTCCTCTCAGACTGTATATTGTGGAAAGCAATAAGGTGAGGCTGATCTGTGTCAGACATTTGTGAACACAGCCAAGGCCTGGCCCAGACTTGACATGATTTTGTCATTTCTGAGCCAGCATCTCAGTCCAGGAGGTTGATGGCGGCTCTGGATGTGTTGTGTTCATTCCTATGTCCTCATAACTAGAAGTGACGGTTCTCTAGTTTTCTCACAAATGTTGAGAGAACTCAGTACATAAAACTGGTAATTAGAGAACAAGGCACAGATGGGGATTGAACCCATGATCTTTGGTTTACGAGACCAACGCCTTACCACTTGGCCACTGCGCCCTCTGTGAGAAATTAAGTTGAGAATGCACATAAGTTGTACATGGTATTTGTACTTTCTACATATGACAATACAATCTGTCTCTTGTATATTTGGGCCAAGCCTTGCTCACTGAAATCGTCCTGCTGATGGACAGTTATACACTGCTTTGTCCTCTGTGGTCTCCTAACTTGCTGACACCGAGCTCACACTCCCTTTAAGGTGCTACATATATGTGTTGTGTTCATTCTTATGTCCTCATAACTAGAAGTGACGCTTGTCTAGTTTTCTCACAACTGTTGAGAAAACTCAGTACATAAGATCGGTGATTAGAGAACCAGGCACAGATGGGGAGTGAACCCATGATCTTAGGTTTACGAGACGAACGCCTTACCACTTGGCCACTGCGCCCTTTCTGGTGTTGAGTTTCATCTCTTGGCCACCTCACATTAGATGACTCCCTTTCAATGTCAGACAACGCAATCCACATTCCTGGCCGACCATCTCCACCTGGAAGAGTCCAAACCTAAATGTGCTTCATAACTTCTGAGCCGATAACAGCAAGAATATATATTCATGGACATCATATTCATATACATGATGCTATGCTGGATTTGGTGGTGTGAGTGTTAATAAAGCAGAATGTTGGTTACATAAAGGTGAATGATGTCCATTTATTCCATAGAAGAGTTGGAATAAATTATTCTGATATATATTCCTCAGAGGAGGTCTCATCGCTGTTGGGGGCTCATTTCTGTATTTTTAGTATATGTTGATAGATCCAGCAGCAGGCCCAGCTTATCAGACATATGGAGACGTTCATTTTCCAATAACCCCCCCTCACATAAAATGATGGGTGTGACCATGTCAGGAATGGACTCAGCACTGGTGGTGGGACTCACCTGCCGTGTGGGCTGCAGTACCAGGGCTGACCAGCGGGTGCTCTCAGCAGCCAGAAGCTCACTCCTGCAGTCAGCCAACACCTGGGGCTGATTGCAGGAGGTGTATTTAAGGAATGACCAGGCCTGTGATCAGGGCCTTGGTGTATGTTTCCCATGAGCCCCTGTACCTTGTATCCTGTGTTCCTGTTCCTCTGCCTATCTGATTTGTTGCCGACTCTGCATTGTTCCTGACCTCTGCTGACCGTCTCCTGTTTAACCCCTGGCTTGCCTGACCATCCTTCTGCCTGATCCTCTGTACCGCGCTGCCTGTGAGTTCCTGAACCCGGCTTGTGACCCTGACTATTCTCAGCCTGCTCCTTCAGTACCTCGCTGCCCGCACGTTGCTGACCTGGCCTGCCTGACTACGCCTTAAGCAACCCAGACGATCCATCCATCCCGCACGGATCCAGTCACTACTGTCCAAACTTTCCAGCCCCTTCACATCAGGCTTTCCCCCGGTACATACCCTCGGCGGACCCCTCTACCACAGTTGGGTGCACTCAGGGGCCGCGACCTGGTCTCAGTCCTGCGCCAAGTCCATCCCCACCATCAGGGGCTCTGGTGAAAAGGCAGACTGGGGCTTAGACTCCGCGCCCTGGGGAATCCTGGTCTGTGGGTCACTAGAGATCCCGCTGGGCGGTGCCTGACCGTACCTTACGGCCCGCCTGACCATTCCAACTCTCCAGCCCTGACTACGCCTGTGTTCCTGAAGCCTTCTACTTCCCTGTGTCAGTCCACACATTTCTGGTCACACCCCGATCTCTGACAGACCAAATGGTGCTAACAGTGGGAGTGGCTTAAAGGGGCGTGGTTAAACAAAACTTAAGCCAACTCACTGCATACATATGTCACAGTACTAGTACCAACACTGTCAGGAGTGCAAATCACCCCTCCTCCCATGTCCATATCCCCCACAGTACAAATCACCCTCCCAAGTTCATATCCCCCACAGTACAAATCTCAACCAACAGCCCCAATGTCTGCCCAGTACAGATGTGCCCCAGAGTTTAACCCCTCCATACAGAACTCCCGATATAGATCCTCATCTTTGGCTAACTTTGACCCTCCTCCCAGCCTAACCCCTCAGTACAGATCCCCCAGTATAGAATCTCCTCCCAGCCTAACCCCATAGTACAGACCCCCCAGTACAGACCCACCTCCCAGCCTAACCCCTTAGTACAGACCCCCCAGTACAAACCCTCCTCCCAGCCTAAACCCTTAATACAGACCCCCCTCAGTACAGACCCACCTCCCAGCCTAACCCCTTAGTACAGACCCCCCAGTACAGACCCTCCTCCCAGCCTAACCTCTTAGTATAGATCCCCCAGTACAAACCCTCCTCCCAGCCTACCCCTCAGTACAGACCCCGCAGTACAGAGCATCCTCCCAGCCTAACCCCTTAGTACAGACCCCCCTCAGTACAGACCCTCCTCCCAGCCTGAACCCATAGTATAGATCCCCCAGTACAGACCCTCCTCCCAGCCTAACCCCTTAGTAAAGACCCCCCAGTACAGAACCTTCTCCTAACCTAACCCCTTTGTACAGATCCCCCAGTACAGACCCTCCTCCCAGCCTAACCTCTTAGTACAGATCCCCCATTACAGACCCCCTTCCCAGTCTAACCCTCAACACAGACCCCCCAGTACAAACACGACCTCCTAATTTACCCCCTCAGTACAAATCCCCCCAGTACAGAACCACTTCTCAACCTAAACCCTCAGTACAGATCACAATGATCAGTCTGTACATTGTAACTTTATTGCAAAACACAAGGTGAGAGGTTGCAACAGGGGCTGATCTGTGTCAGACATTTTTAACACAACCAAGAACTGCACAGATTTACAAGATCGTGTCATATTGGTCCAGGAAGTAGATGGTGGTGATGACTGAACAAAGATAGCTCCGACCTCCTCCTATTCTGGTCAGTGGTATGTGTTCTGTCTGTATCTAAATTCCATGCAGTTGAGGAAACTAAATGTCATCTTATCCATAAATCATGTTTATATGTTCCTCCAACGTGTATAGAATCAGGCACAGATGGGGATTGAACCCATGATCTTTGGTTTACGAGACCAACGCCTTACCACTTGGCCACTGCACCCTCCATGAGGATGCCTTTTAGAATGTACATACTATAAGTTGTACATGGTATTTGTACTTCCTACATATGACAGTACAATCTTTCTTACCACTTGGCCACTGCGCCCTTTCTGGTGTTGAATGTCATCTCTTGGCCACCTCACATTAGATGACTGCCATTCAATGTCAGACCACAACATCCACATTCCTGGCCGACCATCTCCACCTGGAAGAGTCCAAACCTAAATGTGCTTCATAACTTCAGAGCCGATAACAGCAAGAATACATATTCATGGACATCATATTCATATACATGATGCTATGCTGGGTTTGGTGGTGTGAGTGTTCATAAAGCAGAATGTTGGTTACATAAAGGTGAATGATGTCCATTTATTCCATAGAAGAGTTGGAATAAATCATTCTGATATATATTCCTCAGAGGAGGTCTCATCGCTGTTGGGGGCTCATTTCTGTATTTTTATTATATGTTGATAGATCCAGCAGCAGGCCCAGTTTATCAGACATATGGAGACGTTCATTTTCCAATAACCCCCCCTCACATAAAATTATAGGTGTGACCAAATGGTGCTAGACATGCGTATTGCTCATGTCACTGTACAGAATATACCCAGAATTACCCCTCCTCCCAGTACAAACCCCCCAGTACAGACTATCCTCCCAGCCTAACCTCTTAGCACAGACCCTCCTCCCAGCCTAAACCCTTAATAGAGACCCCCCCTCCTCAGTGCAGACCCTCCTCCCAGCCTAACCCCTTGGTACAGTTCCCCCTCCCCCAGTACAGACCCTCCTCCCAGTGTAACCCCTCAGTACAGACCTCCCAGTACAGACCCTCCTCCCAGCCTAACCCTCAGTACAGAACCCCCGGTACAGAAACCCATCCTTGGCTAACCCCTCAATACAGACCCCTCCTCCTAGCCTAACCCCTCATTACAGCCCCTCCAGTCAAGACCCCCTTCCCAGTCTAACCGTCAACACAGACCCCCCAGTACAAACACGTCCTCCTAACTTACCCCGTCAGTACAAATCCCCCTAGTACAGAACCCCTTCTCAACCTAACCCCTCAGTACAGACCACAATGATCAGACTGTATATTGTAACTTTATTGCAAAACACAAGGTGAGAGGTTGCAACAGGGGCTGATCTGTGTCAGACATTTTTAACACAACCAAGAACTGAACAGACACCAAGGTTTACAAGATCGCATCATTTCAGTCCAGGAGGTAGATGGTGATGATGACTGAACAAAGATAGCTCTGACCTCCTCCTATTCTGGTCAGTGGTATGTGTTCTGTCAGTCTCTAAATTCCATGTAATTGGGTGAACTAAATGTCATTTTTACCATAAATCATGTTTATATGTTTCACCAATGTGTATAGAATCAGGCACAGATGGGGATTGAACCCATGATCTTTGGTTTACGAGACCAACGCCTTACCACTTGGCCACTGCACCCTCTGTGAAACTGAATGTTTAGAATGTACATAAATTGTATTTGGTATTGTACTTTCTACATATGACAATACAATCTGTCTCTGGTATATTTGGGCCTAGCCTTGCTCACTGAAATCGTCCTGCTGATGGACAGTCTTACACTGCTTTGTCCTCTGTGGTCTCCTTACTTGCTGACACCGAGCTCACACTCCCTTTAAGGTGCTACATATATGTGCTCCAGAGTTTTGTAAGTACACAGCTGTGACAGCTCCTGGTCTCATACTAATCATCAGAAGTCACGAGACATTGCTGCTGACCACATGATTGCTGTGATAGCCTGTGATTGGCTGTCACCATGATCAATCTGAACAAAATCAAACTTTACAAATTTGCATGTTTGAAATATTCTGACATCTCACAATATACAACCGTACATTTTTCACAAGTGGTCCTTGTGCTTCAGCCTGTGACATTGCCTAGGCTGAGGTGACATCAGTCTGCTGCAGGCAGGAGGAACCTTTACCTCAGTCTCCTCCCCTCCAATGATCAGACTGTATATTGTGAAAATCAATAATGTTAATCTGATCTGTGTCAGATATTTGTGAATACAGCAAAGACCTGGCTCTGGTAACAGACCTGACATGATTTTGACATTCCTGAGCCGGCATCTCAGTCCAGGAGGTTGATGGTGGCTCTGGATGTGTTCATTCTTATGTCCTCATAACTATAAGTGAGGCCTCTCCAGTTTTCTCACAAATGTTGAGAGAACTCAGTACATTGGGGATTATAGAAATAGGCACAGATGGGGATTGAACCCATGATCTTTGGTTTACGAGACCAACGCCTTACCACTTGGCCACTGCGCCCCTCCTGGTGTTGAATGTCATCTCTTGGCCACCTCACATTAGATGACTCCCATTCAATGTCAGACCACAACATCCACATTCCTGGCCGACCATCTCCACCTGGAAGAGTCCAAACCTAAATGTGCTTCATAACTTCTGAGCCGATAACAGCAAGAATACATATTCATGTACATCATATTCATATACATGATGCTATGCTGGGTTTGGTGGTGTGAGTGTTCATAAAGCAGAATGTTGGTTACATAAAGGTGAATGATGTCCATTTATTCCATAGAAGAGTTGGAATAAATTATTCTGATATAAATTCCTCAGAGGAGGTCTCATCGCTGTTGGGGGCTCATTTCTGTATTTTTATTATATGTTGATAGATCCAGCAGCAGGCCTAGCTTATCAGACATATGGAGACGTTCATTTTCCAATAACCCCCCCTCACATAAAATTATAGGTGTGACCAAATGGTGCTAGACATGCGTACTGCTCATGTCACTGTACAGAATATACCCAGAATTACCCCTCCTCCCAGTACAAACCCCCCAGTACAGACTATCCTCCCAGCCTAACCTCTTAGCACAGACCCTCCTCCCAGCCTAAACCCTTAATACAGACCCCCCCTCCTCAGTGCAGACCCTCCTCCCAGCCTAACCCCTTGGTACAGACCCTCCTCCCAGTGTAACCCCTCAGTACAGACCTCCCAGTACAGACCCTCCTCCCAGCCTAACCCTCAGTACAGAACCCCCGGTACAGAAACCCATCCTTGGATAACCCCTCAATACAGACCCCTCCTCCTAGCCTAACCCCTCATTACAGCCCCTCCAGTCAAGACCCCCTTCCCAGTCTAACCATCAACACAGACCCCCCAGTACAAACACGTCCTCCTAACTTACCCCGTCAGTACAAATCCCCGCAGTACAGAACCCCTTCTCAACCACAATGATCAGACTGTATATTGTAACTTTATTGCAAAACACAAGGTGAGAGGTTGCAACAGGGGCTGATCTGTGTCAGACATTTTTAACACAACCAAGAACTGAACAGACACCAAGGTTTACAAGATCGCATCATTTCAGTCCAGGAAGTAGATGGTGATGATGACTGAACAAAGATAGCTCTGACCTCCTCCTATTCTGGTCAGTGGTATGTGTTCTGTCAGTCTCTAAATTCCATGTAATTGGGTGAACTAAATGTCATTTTTACCATAAATCATGTTTATATGTTTCACCAACGTGTATAGAATCAGGCACAGATGGGGATTGAACCCATGATCTTTGGTTTACGAGACCAACGCCTTACCACTTGGCCACTGCACCCTCTGTGAGAATGAATGTTTAGAATGTACATAAGTTGTATTTGGTATTGTACTTTCTACATATGACAATACAATCTGTCTCTGGTATATTTGGGCCTAGCCTTGCTCACTGAAATCGTCCTGCTGATGGACAGTCTTACACTGCTTTGTCCTCTGTGGTCTCCTAACTTGCTGACACCGAGCTCACACTCCCTTTAAGGTGCTACATATATGTGCTCCAGAGTTTTGTCAGTACACAGCTGTGACAGCTCCTGGTCTCATACTAATCATCAGAAATTACGAGACATTGCTGCTGATCACATGATTGCTGTGATAGCTTGTGATTGGCTGTCACCATGATCAATCTGAACAAAATCAAACTTTACAAATTTGCATGTTTGAAATATTCTGACATCTCACAATATACAACAGTACATTTTTCACAAGTGGTCCTGTGCTTCAGCCTGTGACATTGCCTAGGCTGAGGTGACATCAGTCTGCTGCAGGCAGGAGGAACCTTTACTTCAGTCTCCTCCCCTCCAATGATCAGACTGTATATTGTGAAAATCAATAATGTGAGTCTGATCTGTGTCAGACATTTGTGAATACAGCAAAGATCTGGCTCTGGTGCCAGACTTGACATTTCTGAGCTGGCATCTCAGTCCAGGAGGTTGATGGTGGCTCTGGATGTGTTCATTCTTATGTCCTCATAACTATAAGTGAGGCCTCTCCAGTTTTCTCATAAATGTTGAGAGAACTCAGTACATAACATTGCAGACTACAGAACAAGGCACAGATGGGGATTGAACCCATGATCTTTGGTTTACGAGACCAACGCCTTACCACTTGGCCACTGCACCCTTTCTGGTGTTGAGTTTTATCTCTTGGCCACCTCACATTAGATGACTCCCATTCAATGTCAGACAACACCATCCACATTCCTGGCCGACCATCTCCACCTGGAAGAGTCCAAACCTAAATGTGCTTCATAACTTCTGAGCCGATAACAGCAAGAATACATATTCATGTACATCATATTCATATACATGATGCTATGCTGGGTTTGGTGGTGTGAGTGTTCATAAAGCAGAATGTTGGTTACATAAAGGTGAATGATGTCCATTTATTCCATAGAAGAGTTGGAATAAATGATTCTGATATATATTCCTCAGAGGAGGTCTCATCGCTGTTGGGGGCTCATTTCTGTATTTTTATTATATGTTGATAGATCCAGCAGCAGGCCCAGCTTATCAGACATATGGAGACGTTCATTTTCCAATAACCCCCCTCACATAAAATTGTGGGTGTGACCAAATGATGCTAGACATGCGTACTGCTCATGTCACTGTACAGAATATACCCAGAATTACCCCTAATCCCAGTACAAAGCCCCCACAGTACAAATCACCGCTCCAAGTCCATATTTTTATTTCAGTTACTTATATAGCACCATCAAATTACACAGCACTTTACATATATATAATACATTCATATCAGTCCCTAACCCTCAAGGGGTGTACAATCTAAAGTCCCTAACTTTCATTCACACACATATTAGGACCAATCTAGACAAGTTCCAATTAACCCACCACATGTCTTTAGAAGAAACCTATGCAGGCACAGAGAGAACATCTAAACCCAAGGCAGGTGGTGCCATGGCTGGGATTCAAACCAACGATCCTATTACTGCTAGGTGGAAGGGCTAACCATTTAGCCACCATGCTTTCACAGTGCAAATCCCAACCAACAGCCCCAATGTCTGATCCAGTACAGATCTCCCCAGAGTTTAACCCCTCCATACAGAACTCCCAGTAGAGATCTCCATCCTTGGTTAACCCCTCAGTATAGATCCCCCAGTACAGACCCTCCTCCCAGCCTAACCCCTAAATACAGACCCCCCTCAGTACAGACCCTCCTCCCAGCCTAACCCCTCAGTACAGACCCCCCAGTACAGACCCACCTCCCAGCCTAACCCCTTAATAGAGACCCCCTCAGTACAGACCCTCCTCCCAGCCTAACCCCTTAGTACAGACCCCCTAGTACAGACCCTCCTCCCAGCCTAACCTCTTAGTACAGACCCCCCAGTACAGACCCTCCTCCCAGCCTGAACCCATAGTACAGATCCCCCAGTACAGACCCTCCTCCCAGCCTAACCCCTTAGTACAGACCCCCCAGTACAGAACCTTCTCCTAACCTAACCCCTTTGTACAGACCCCCCAGTACAGACCCTCCTCCCAGCCTAACCCCTTAGTACAGACCCCCTAGTACAGATCCTTCTCCTAGACCAACCCCATAGTACAAACCCCCCAGTACAGACTATCCTCCCAGCCTAACCCCTTAGCACAGACCCTCCTCCCAGCCTAAACCCTTAATACAGACCCCCCCTCAGTGCAGACCCTCCTCCCAGCCTAACCCCTTGGTACAGTTCCCCCTCCCCCAGTACATACCCTCCTCCCAGTGTAACCCCTCAGTACAGACCTCCCAGTACAGACCCTCCTCCCAGCCTAACCCTCAGTACAGAACCCCCGGTACAGAAACCCATCCTTGGCTAACCCCTCAATACAGACCCCTCCTCCTAGCCTAACCCCTCATTACATCCCCTCCAGTCAAGACACCCTTCCCAGTCTAACCGTCAACACAGACCCCCCAGTACAAACACGTCCTCCTAACTTACCCCGTCAGTACAAATCCCCCCAGTACAGAACCCCTTCTCAACCTAACCCCTCAGTACAGACCACAATGATCAGACTGTATATTGTAACTTTATTGCAAAACACAAGGTGAGAGGTTGCAACAGGGGCTGATCTGTGTCAGACATTTTTAACACAACCAAGAACTGAACAGACACCAAGGTTTACAAGATCGCATCATTTCAGTCCAGGAAGTAGATGGTGATGATGACTGAACAAAGATAGCTCTGACCTCCTCCTATTCTGGTCAGTGGTATGTGTTCTGTCAGTCTCTAAATTCCATGTAATTGGGTGAACTAAATGTCATTTTTACCATAAATCACATTTATATGTTTCACCAATGTGTATAGAATCAGGCACAGATGGGGATTGAACCCATGATCTTTGGTTTACGAGACCAACGCCTTACCACTTGGCCACTGCACCCTCTGTGAGTATCAATGTTTAGAATGTACATAAGTTGTATTTGGTATTGTACTTTCTACATATGACAATACAATCTGTCTCTGGTATATTTGGGCTTAGCCTTGCTCACTGAAATCGTCCTGCTGATGGACAGTCTTACACTGCTTTGTCCTCTGTGGTCTCCTAACTTGCTGACACCGAGCTCACACTCCCTTTAAGGTGCTACATATATGTGCTCCAGAGTTTTGTCAGTACACAGCTGTGACAGCTCCTGGTCTCATACTTATCATCAGAAGTCACGAGACATTGCTGCTGATCACATGATTGCTGTGATAGCTTGTGATTGGCTGTCACCACGATCAATCTGAACAAAATCAAACTTTACAAATTTGCATGTTAGAAATATTCTGACATCTCACAATATACAACAGTACATTTTTCACAAGTGGTCCTTGTGCTTCAGCCTGTGACATTGCCTAGGCTGAGGTGACATCAGTCTGCTGCAGGCAGGAGGAACCTTTACTTCAGTCTCCTCCCCTCCAATGATCAGACTGTATATTGTGAAAATCAATAATGTGAGTCTGATCTGTGTCAGACATTTGTGAATACAGCAAAGACCTGGCTCTGGTACCAGACTTGACATTTCTGAGCTGGCATCTCAGTCCAGGAGGTTGATGGTGGCTCTGGATGTGTTCATTCTTATGTCCTCATAACTATAAGTGAGGCCTCTCCAGTTTTCTCATAAGTGTTGAGAGAACTCAGTACATAACATTGCGGACTATAGAACAAGGCACAGATGGGGATTGAACCCATGATCTTTGGTTTACGAGACCAACGCCTTACCACTTGGCCACTGCACCCTTTCTGGTGTTGAGTTTCAACTCTTGGCCACCTCACATTAGATGACTCCCATTCAATGTCAGACAACACCATCCACATTCCTGGCCGACCATCTCCACCTGGAAGAGTCCAAACCTAAATGTGCTTCATAACTTCTGAGCCGATAACAGCAAGAATACATATTCATGTACATCATATTCATATACATGATGCTATGCTGGGTTTGGTGGTGTGAGTGTTCATAAAGCAGAATGTTGGTTACATAAAGGTGAATGATGTCCATTTATTCGATATAAGAGTTGGAATAACTTATTCTGATATATATTCTTCAGAGGAGGTCTCATCGCTGTTGGGGGCTCATTTCTGTATTTTTATTATATGTTGATAGATCCAGCAGCAGGCCTAGCTTATCAGACATATGGAGACGTTCATTTTCCAAACCCCCCCTTACATAAAATTATGGGTGTGACCAAATGGTGCTAGACATGCATACTGATCATGTCACTGTACAGAATATACCCAGAATTACCCCTCCTCCCAGTACAAATCCCCCCCAATGTACAAATCACCCCTCCAAGTCCATATTTTTATTTCAGGTACTTATATAGCACCATCAAATTACACAGCACTTTACACATATATATAGTACATTCACATCAGTCCCTAACCCTCAAGGGGTGTACAATCTAAAGTCCCTAACTTTCATTCACACACATATTAGGACCAATTTAGACAGGTTCCAATTAACCTACCACATGTCTTTGGAGGAAACCTATACAGGAACAGGCAGAACATATAAACTCCAGGCAGGTGGTGCCATGGCTGGGATTCAAACCAACGATCCTATTACTGCTAGGTGGAAGGGCTAACCATTTAGCCACTGTGCTGCCACAGTGCAACACCCAACAGCCCCAATGTCTGACCTAGTACAGATCTCTCCAGAGTTTAACCCCTCCATACAGAACTCCCAGTAGAGATCTCCATGCTTGGCTAACCCCTCAGTATAGACCCCCCAGTACAGACCCTCCTCCCAGCCTAACCCCTTAGTACAGACCTCCCAGTACAGACCCTCCTCCCAGCCTAACCCCTTAGTATAGACCTCCCAGTACAGACCTTCCTCCCAGCCTAACCCCTAAATACAGACCCCCTCAGTACAGACCCTCTTCCCAGCCTAACCCCTTAGTACAGATCCCCCAGTACGGAATCTTCTTCCAGCCTAACCCTTCAGTACAGACCCCCCAGTACAGACCCACCTCCCAGCCTAACCCCTCAATACAGATCCCCCAGTACGGATCCTCCTCCCAGCCTAACCTCTTAGTACAGATACCACAGTACAGATCCACCTCCCAGCCTAATCCCTCAATACAGATCCCCCAGTACAGATCCTCCTCCCAGCCTAACCCCTTAGTACAGATCCCCCAGTACAGACCATCCTCCCAGCCTAACCTCTTAGTACAGATCCCCCAGTACAGAGCTTGCTCCCAGCCTAACCCCTTAGTACAGACCCCCCCAGTACAGACCCTCCTCCCAGCCTTAATCCTTAACACAGACCCCCCCCAGTGTAATCCCTCAGTACAGACCTCCCAGTACAGACCCTCCTCCCAGCCTAACCCCTTAGTACAGATCCCCCAGTAAAGAGCATGCTCCCAGCCTAACCTCTTAGTATAGATCCCCCAGTACAGACCCTCCTCCCAGCCTAACCCCTTAGTACAGACCCCCCAGTATAAACCCACCTCCCAGCCTAACCCCTCAGTACAGATCCCCCAGTACAGATCCTCCTCCCAGCCTAAGCCCTTAGTACAGACCCCCCAGTACAGACCATCCTCCCAGCCTAACGTCTTAGTACAGATCCCCCAGTACAGACCTTCCTCCCAGCCTAACCCCTTAGTACAGACCCCCCCCCCAGTGTAATCCCTCTGTACAGACCCTCCTCCCAGCCTAACCCCTCAGTACAGAACCCTTGGTAATAGACACCCATCCTTGGCTAACCCCTCATTACAGCCCCTCCAGTCAAGATCCCCTTCCCAGTCTAACCCTCAACACTGACCCCTCAGTGCAAACACGTCTTCCTAGCCTACTCCCACAGTACGAATCCCCCCAGGACAGAACCCCTTCTCAACCTAACCCCTCAGTACAGACCACAATGATCAGGCTGTACATTGTAAACTTTGTAGCAACACACAAGGTGAGAGGTTGCAACAGGGGCTGATCTGTGCCAGACATTTCTAACACAACCAAGAACTGCACAGACACCAAGGTTTACGAAATCGTGTTGTTTCTGTCCAGGAAGTAGATGGTGATGATAACTGAACAAAGATGGCTCTGATCTCCTCCTATTCTGGTCAGTGGTATGTGTTCTGTCTGTCTCTAAATTTCATGCAATTGGGGGAACTAAATGTCATCTTAACCATAAATCAAGTTAATATGTTTCACCATTTTTTATAGAAACAGGCACAGATGGGGATTGAACCCATGATCTTTGGTTTACAAGACCAACGCCTTACCACTTGGCCACTGCGCCCTCTATGAGAAACAAGGTTGAGAATGCACATAAGTTGTACATAGTATTTGTATTTCCTACATATGACAATACAATCTGTCTCTAGTATATTTTGGGCCTAGCCTTGCTCACTGAAATCGTCCTGCTGATGGACAGTTATACACTGCTTTGTCCTCTGTGGTCTCCTAACTTGCTGACACCGAGCTCACACTCCCTTTAAGGTGCTACATAGCCAAGGCCTGGCCCCGGTACCAGACTTGAGATGATTTTGTCATTTCTGAGCCGGCATCTCAGTCCAGGAGGTTGATGGTGGCTCTGGATGTGTTGTGTTCATTCTTATGTCCTCATAACTATAAGTGAGGCTTCTCTTGTTTTCTCACAACTGTTGAGAGAACTCAGTACATAAGATAGGAGATTAGAGAACCAGGCACAGATGGGGATTGAACCCATCATCTTTGGTTTACGAGACCAACGCCTTACCACTTGGCCACTGCACCTCCTCTGGTGTGCTAATTTTCATGTCTTGGCCAACTCACATTAGATGACTGCCATTCAATGTCAGACAACACAATCCACATTCCTGGCCGACCATTTCCACCTGGAAGAGTCCAAACCTAAATGTGCTTCATAACTTCTGAGCCGATAACAGCAAGAATACATATTCATGTACATCATATTCATATACATGATGCTATGCTGGGTTTGGTGGTGTGAGTGTTAATAAAGCAGAATGTTGGTTACATAAAGGTGAATGATGTCCATTTATTCCATAGAAGAGTTGGAATAACTTATTCTGATATATATTCCTCAGAGGAGGTCTCATCGCTGTTGGGGGCTCATTTCTGTATTTTTATTATATGTTGATAGATCCAGCAGCAGGCCCAGCTTATCAGACATATGGAGACGTTCATTTTCCAATAACCCCCCCTCACATAAAATGATGGGTGTGACCATGTCAGGAATGGACTCAGCACTGGTGGTGGGACTCACCTGCCGTGTGGGCTGCAGTACCAGGGCTGACCAGCGGGTGCTCTCAGCAGCCTGAAGCTCACTCCTGCAGTCAGCCAACACCTGGGGCTGATTGCAGGAGGTGTATTTAAGGAATGACCAGGCCTGTGATCAGGGCCTTAGTGTATGTTTCCCATGAGCCCCTGTACCTTGTATCCTGTGTTCCTGTTCCTCTGCCTATCTGATTTGTTGCCAACTCTGCATTGTTCCTGACCTCTGCTGACCGTCTCCTGTTTAACCCCTGGCTTGCCTGACCATCCTTCTGCCTGATCCTCTGTACCGCGCTGCCCGTGAGTTCCTGAACCCGGCTTGTGACCCTGACTATTCTCTGCCTGCTCCTCCGGTACCTCGCTGCCCGCACGTTGCTGACCTGGCCTGCTTGACTACGCCTTACGCAACCCAGACGATCCATCCATCCCGCACGGATCCAGTCACTACTGTCCAAACCTTCCAGCCCCTTCACATCAGGCTTTCCCCTGGTACATACCCTCGGCGGACCCCTCTACCACAGTTGGGTGCACTCAGGGGCCGCGACCTGGTCTCAGTCCTGCGCCAAGTCCATCCTCACCATCAGGGGCTCTGGTGAAAAGGCAGACTGGGGCTTAGACTCCGCGCCCTGGGGAATCCTGGTCTGTGGGTCACTAGAGATCCCACTGGGCGGTGCCTGACAGTACCTTACGGCCCGCCTGACCATTCCACCTCTCCAGCCCTGACTACGCCTGTGTTCCTGAAGCCTGCTACTTCCCTGTGTCAGTCCACACATTTCTGGTCACACCCCGATCTCTGACAGACCAAATGGTGCTAACAGTGGGAGTGGCTTAAAGGGGAGTGGTTAAACAAAACTTAAGCCAACTCACTGCATACATATGTCACAGTACTAGTACCAACACTGTCAGGAGTGCAAATCACCACTCCTCCCATGTCCATATCCCCCACAGTACAAATCACCCCCCCCCAAGTTCATATCCCCCACAGTACAAATCACTCCCCCCCGCAAGTCCATATCCCCCACAGTACAAATCCACCCCCCCCAAGTCCATATCCCCCACAAAACAAATCTCAACCAACAGCCCCAATGTCTGCCCAGTACAAATGTGCCCCAGAGTTTAACCCCTCCATACCGAAATCCCGATATAGATCCTCATCTTTGGCTAACTTTGACCCTCCTCCCAGCCTAACCCCTCAGTACAGATACCCCAGTACAGAACCTTCTCCTAGCCTAACCCCTCAGTACAGACCCCCCAGTACAGACCCTCCTCCCAGCCTAACCCCTTAGTACAGACCCCCCAGTACAGACCCACCTCCCAACCTAACCCCTTAGTACAGACCCCCCCCCCCTCAGTACAGGCCCTTCTCCCAGCCTAACCTCTTAGTACAGACCCCCCAGTACAGACCCTCCTCCCAGCCTAAACCCTTAATACAGACCCCCCTCAGTACAGACCCTCCTCCCAGCCTAACCCCTTAGTACAGACCCCACAGTACAGACCCTCCTCCCAGCCTAACCTCTTAGTACAGATCCCCCAGTACAAACCCTCCTCCCAGCCTACCCCTCAGTACAGACCCCGCAGTACAGACCATCCTCCCAGCCTAACCCCTTAGTACAGACCCTCCTCCCAGCCTAACCCCTTAGTACAGACCCCCCAGTACAGAACCTTCTCCTAGCCTAACCCCTTAGTACAAACCCCCAAGTAGAGACTATCCTCCCAGCCTAACCTCTTAGTACAGATCCCCCATTACAGGCCCCCTTCCCAGTCTAACCCTCAACACAGACCCCCCAGTACAAACACGTCCTCCTAACCTACCCCCTCAGTACAAATCCCCCCAGTACAGAACCCCTTCTCAACCTAAACCCTCAGTACAGATCACAATGATCAGTCTGTACTTTGTAACTTTATTGCAAAACACAAGGTGATCAGTCTGTACTTTGTAACTTTATTGCAAAAAGGTGAGAGGTTGCAACAGGGGCTGATCTGTGTCAGACATTTTTAACACAACCAAGAACTGCACAGATTTACAAGATAGCGTCATATTGGTCCTGGAAGTAGATGGTGGTGATGACTGAACAAAGATAGCTCCAACCTCCTCCTATTCTGGTCAGTGGTATGTGTTCTGTCTGTATCTAAATTCCATGCAGTTGAGGGAAGGAAATGTCATCTTATCCATAAATCGTGTTTATATGTTCCTCCAATGTGTATAGAATCAGGCACAGATGGGGATTGAACCCATGATCTTTGGGTTACGAGACCAACGCCTTACCACTTGGCCACTGTACCCTCCATGAGGACACCTTTTAGAATGTACATACTGTAAGTTGTACATGGTATTTGTACTTCCTACATATGACAGTACAATCTGTCTCTAGTATATTTGGGCCTAGCCTTGCTCACTGAAATCGTCCTGCTGATGGACAGTTATACACTGTTTTGTCCTCTGTGGTCTCCTAACTTGCTGACACCGAGCTCACACTCCCTTTAAGGTGCTACATATATGTGCTCCAGAGTTTTGTAAGTACACAGCTGTGACAGCTCCTGGTCTCATACTAATCATCAGAAGTCACGAGACATTGCTGCTGATCACATGATTGCTGTGATAGCTTGTGATTGGCTGTCACCGTGATCAATCTGAACAAAATCAAACTTTACAAATTTGCATGTTAGAAATATTCTGACATCTCACAATATACAACAGTACATTTTTCACAAGTGGTCCTTGTGGTTCAGCCTGTGACATTGCCTAGGCTGAGGTGACATCAGTCTGCTGCAGGCAGGAGGAACATTTACTTCAGTCTACTCCCCTCCAATGATCAGACTGTATATTGTGAAAATCAATAATGTGAGTCTGATCTGTATCAGACATTTGTGAATACAGCAAAGACCTGGCTCTGGTACCAGACTTGACATTTCTGAGCTGGCATCTCAGTCCAGGAGGTTGATGGTGGCTCTGGATGTGTTCATTCTTATGTCCTCATAACTATAAGTGAGGCCTCTCCAGTTTTCTCATAAGTGTTGAGAGAACTCAGTACATAACATTGCGGACTATAGAACAAGGCACAGATGGGGATTGAACCCATGATCTTTGGTTTACGAGACCAACGCCTTACCACTTGGCCACTGCACCCTTTCTGGTGTTGAGTTTCAACTCTTAGCCACCTCACATTAGATGACTCCCATTCAATGTCAGACAACACCATCCACATTCCTGGCCGACCATCTCCACCTGGAAGAGTCCAAACCTAAATGTGCTCCAAAACTTCTGAGCCGATAACAGCAAGAATACATATTCATGTACATCATATTCATATACATGATGCTATGCTGGGTTTGGTGGTGTGAGTGTTCATAAAGCAGAATGTTGGTTACATAAAGGTGAATGATGTCCATTTATTCCATAGAAGAGTTGGAATAAATTATTCTGATATATATTCCTCAGAGGAGGTCTCATCGCTGTTGGGGGCTCATTTCTGTATTTTTATTATATGTTGATAGATCCAGCAGCAGGCCCAGTTTATCAGACATATGGAGATGTTCATTTTCCAATAACCCCCCCTCACATAAAATTATAGGTGTGACCAAATGGTGCTAGACATGCGTACTGCTCATGTCACTGTACAGAATATACCCAGAATTACCCCTCCTCCCAGTACAAACCTCCCAGTACAGACTATCCTCCCAGCCTAACCTCTTAGCACAGACCCTCCTCCCAGCCTAAACCCTTAATACAGACCCCCCCTCCTCAGTGCAGACCCTCCTCCCAGCCTAACCTCTTGGTACAGTTCCCCCTCCCCCAGTACAGACCCTCCTCCCAGTGTAACCCCTCAGTACAGACCTCCCAGTACAGACCCCTCTCCCAGCCTAACCCTCAGTACAGAACCCCCGGTACAGAAACCCATCCTTGGCTAACCCCTCAATACAGACCCCTCCTCCTAGCCTAACCCCTCATTACAGCCCCTCCAGTCAAGACCCCCTTCCCAGTCTAACACTCAACACAGACCCCCAGTACAAACACGTCCTCCTAACTTACCCCGTCAGTACAAATCCCCCCAGTACAGAACCCCTTCTCAACCTAACCCCTCAGTACAGACCACAATGATCAGACTGTATATTGTAACTTTATTGCAAAACACAAGGTGAGAGGTTGCAACAGGGGCTGATCTGTGTCAGACATTTTTAACACAACCAAGAACTGAACAGACACCAAAGTTTACAAGATCGCATCATTTCAGTCCAGGAAGTAGATGGTGATGATGACTGAACAAAGATAGCTCCGACCTCCTCCTATTCTGGTCAGTGGTATGTGTTCTGTCAGTCTCTAAATTCCATGTAATTGGGTGAACTAAATGTCATTTTTACCATAAATCACGTTTATATGTTTCACCAATGTGTATAGAATCAGGCACAGATGGGAGTTGAACCCATGATCTCTGGTTGACGAGACCAACGTCTTACCTCAGTCTCCTTCCCTCCAATGATCGGACTGTATATTGTGAAAATCAATAATGTGAGTCTGATCTGTGTCAGACATTTGTGAATACAGCAAAGATCTGGCTCTGGTACCAGACTTGACATTTCTGAGCCAGCATCTCAGTCCAGGAGGTTGATGGTGGCTCTGGATGTGTTCATTCTTATGTCCTCATGACTATAAGTGAGGCCTCTCCAGCTTTCTCATAAATGTTGAGAGAACTCAGTACATAACATTGGGGACTACAAAACAAGGCACAGATGAGGATTGAACCCATGATCTTTGGTTTACGAGACCAACGCCTTACCACTTGGCCACTGCGCCCTTTCTGGTGTTGAGTTTCATCTCTTGGCCACCTCACATTAGATGACTCCCATTCAATGTCAGACAACACCATCCACATTCCTGGCCGACCATCTCCACCTGGAAGAGTCCAAACCTAAATGTACTTCATAACTTCTGAGCCGATAACAGCAAGAATACATATTCATGTACATCATATTCATATACAGTCAGGTCCATAAATATTGGGACATGGACACAATTCTAACATTTTTGGCTCTATACACCCCCACAATGGATTTGAAATGAAACCAACAAGATGTGCTTTAACTGCAGACTGTCAGCTTTAATTTGAGGGTATTTACATCCAAATCAGGTGAACGGTGTAGGAATGACAACAGTTTGCATATGTGCCTCCCACTTATTAAGGGACCAAAAGTAATGGGACAGAATAATAATCGTAAATCAAACTTTCACTTTTTAATACTTGGTTGCAAATCCTTTGCAGTCAATTACAGCCTGAAGTGTGGAACGCATAGACATCACCAGACGCTGGGTGTCATCCCTGGAGATGCTCTGCCAGGCCTTTACTGCAACTGTCTTCAGTTCCTGCTTGTTCTTGGGGCATTTTCCCTTCAGTTTTGTCTTCAGCAAGTGAAATGCTCAATTGGATTCAGGTCAGGTGATGGACTTGGCCATTGCAGAACATTCCACTTCTTTGGTGTCTTTTGCAGTCTGCTTTGGGTCATTGTCCATCTGCACTGTGAAGCGTCCAATGAGTTGTGAAGCATTTGGCTGAATATGAGCAGATAATATTCCCGAAACACTTCAGAATTCATCCGGCTGCTTCTGTCAGCAGTCACATCATCAATAAATACAAGAGAAGCAGTTCCATTGGCAGCCATACATGCCCACGCCATGACACTACCACCACCATGCTTCACTGGTGAGGTGGTATGCGACGGATCATGAGCAGTTCCTTCTCCATCCTCTTCTCTTCCCATCACTCTGGTACAAGTTGATGTCGGTCTCATCTGTCCATAGGATGTTGTTCCAGAACTGTGAAGGCTTTTTTACATGTCGTTTGGCAAACTCTAATCTGGCCTTCCTGTTTTTGAGGCTCACCAATGGTTTCCATCTTGTGGTGAACCCTCTGTATTCACTCTGGTGAAGTCTTCTCTTGATTGGTGACTTTGACACACATACACCTACCTCCTGGAGAGTGTTCTTGATCTGGCCAACTGTTGTGAAGGGTGTTTTCTTCACCAGGGAAAGAATTCTTCGGTCATCCACCACAGTTGTTTTCCGTGGTCTTCCGGGTCTGTTGGTGTTGCTGAGCTCACCAGTGCGTTCCTTCTTTTTAAGGACGTTCCAAACAGTTGTTTTGGCCACGCCTAATGTTTTTGATATCTCTCTGATGGGTTTGTTTTGTATTTTCAGCCTAATGATGGCTTCACTGAGAGTGACAGCTCTTTGGATCTCATCTTGAGAGTTGACAGCAACAGATTCCAAATGCAAATAGCACACTTGAAATGAACTCTGGACCTTTTATCTGCTCATTGTAATTGGGATAATGAGGGAATAACACACACCTGGCCATGGAACAGCTGAAAAGCCAATTGTCCCATTACTTTTGGTCCCTTAACAAGTGGGAGGCACATATGCAAACTGTTGTAATTCCTACACCGTTCACCTGATTTGGATGTAAATACCCTCAAATTAAAGCTGACAGTCTGCAGTTAAAGCACGTTTTGTTTGTTTCATTTCAAATCCATTATGGTGGTGTATAGAGCCAAAAATGTTAGAATTGTGTCAATGTCCCAATATTTATGGACCTGACTGTACATGATGCTATGCTGGGTTTGGTGGTGTGAGTGTTAATAAAGCAGAATGTTGGTTACATAAAGGTGAATGATGTCCATTTATTCCATAGAAGAGTTGGAATAAATCATTCTGATATATATTCCTCAGAGGAGGTCTCATCGCTGTTGGGGGCTCATTTCTGTATTTTTATTATATGTTGATAGATCCAGCAGCAGGCCCAGCTTATCAGACATATGGAGACGTTCATTTTCCAATAACCCCCCCTCACCCCCCCCTCACATAAAATTATAGGTGTGACCAAATGGTGCTAGACATGCATACTGATCATGTCACTGTACAGAATATACCCAGAATTACCCCTCCTCCCAGTACAAATCAACCCCCCAAAATCCCCCACAGTACAAATCACCCCTCCAAGTCCATATTTTTATTTCAGGTACTTATATAGCACCATCAAATTACACAGCACTTTACATATATATAGTACATTCACATCAGTCCCTAACCCTCAAGGGGTGTACAATCTAAAGTCCCTATCTTTCATCCATACACATATTAGGACCAATCTAGACAGGTTCCAATTAACCTACCACATGTCTTTAGAGGAAACCTATGCAGGCACAGAGAGAACATGTAAACCCAAGGCAGGTGGTGCCATGGCTGGGATTCAAACCAGCAATCCTATTACTGCTAGGTGGAAAGGCTAACCGTTTAGCCACCATGCTTTCACAGTGCAAATCCCAACCAACAGCCCCAATGTCTGATCCAGTACAGATCTCCCCAGAGTTTAACCCCTCCATACAGAACTCCCAGTAGAGATCCCCATCCTTGGTTAACCCCTCAGTATAGATCCCCCAGTACAGACCCTCCTCCCAGTCTAACCCCTAAATACAGACCCCCCTCAGTACAGACCCTCCTCCCAGCCTAACCCCTCAGTACAGATCCCCCAGTACAGACCCACCTCCCAGCCTAACCCCTTAATACAGACCCCCTCAGTACAGACCCTCCTCCCAGCCTAAGCCCTTAGTACAGACCCCCTAGTACAGACCCTCCTCCCAGCCTAACCTCTTAGTACAGACCCCCCAGTACAGACCCTCCTCCCAGCCTGAACCCATAGTACAGATCCCCCAGTACAGACCCTCCTCCCAGCCTAACCCCTTAGTACAGACCCCCCAGTACAGAACCTTCTCCTAACCTAACCCCTTTGTACAGACCCCCCAGTACAGACCCTCCTCCCAGCCTAACCCCTTAGTACAGACCCCCTAGTACAGATCCTTCTCCTAGCCTAACCCCATAGTACAAACCCCCCAGTACAGACTATCCTCCCAGCCTAACCTCTTAGCACAGACCCTCCTCCCAGCCTAAACCCTTAATACAGACCCCCCCCCCCTCAGTGCAGACCCTCCTCCCAGCCTAACCCCTTGGTACAGTTCCCCCTCCCGCAGTACATACCCTCCTCCCAGTGTAAACCCTCAGTACAGACCTCCCAGTACAGACCCTCCTCCCAGCCTAACCCTCAGTACAGAACCCCCGGTACAGAAACCCATCCTTGGCTAACCCCTCAATACAGACCCCTCCTCCTAGCCTAACCCCTCATTACATCCCCTCCAGTCAAGACCCCCTTCCCTGTCTAACCCTCAACACAGACCCCCCAGTACAAACACGTCCTCCTAACTTACCCCGTCAGTACAAATCCCCCCAGTACAGAACCCCTTCTCAACCTAACCCCTCAGTAAAGACCACAATGATCAGACTGTATATTGTAACTTTATTGCAAAACACAAGGTGAGAGGTTGCAACAGGGGCTGATCTGTGTCAGACATTTTTAACACAAGCAAGAACTGAACAGACACCAAGGTTTACAAGATCGCATCATTTCAGTCCAGGAAGTAGATGGTGATGATGACTGAACAAAGATAGCTCCGACCTCCTCCTATTCTGGTCAGTGATATGTGTTCTGTCAGTCTCTAAATTCCATGTAATTGGGTGAACTAAATGTCATTTTTACCATAAATCACGTTTATATGTTTTACCAATGTGTATAGAATCAGGCACAGATGGGGATTGAACCCATGATCTTTGGGTTATGAGACCAAAGCCTTACCACTTGGCCACAGCACCCTCTGTGAGACTGAATGTTTAGAATGTACATAAGTTGTATTTGGTATTGTACTTTCTACATATGACAATACAATCTGTCTCTGGTATATTTGGGCCTAGCCTTGCTCACTGAAATCGTCCTGCTGATGGACAATTATACATTGTTTTGTCCTCTGTGGTCTCCTAACTTGCTGACACCGAGCTCACACTCCCTTTAAGGTGCTACATATATGTGCTCCAGAGTTTTGTAAGTACACAGCTGTGACAGCTCCTGGTCTCATACTAATCATCAGAAGTCACGAGACATTGCTGCTGATCACATGATTGCTGTGATAGCTTGTGATTGGCTGTCACCGTGATCAATCTGAACAAAATCAAACTTTACAAATTTGCATGTTAGAAATATTCTGACATCTCACAATATACAACAGTACATTTTTCACAAGTGGTCCTGTGCTTCAGCCTGTGACATTGCCTAGGCTGAGGTGACATCAGTCTGCTGCAGGCAGGAGGAACCTTTACCTCAGTCTCCTCCCCTCCAATGATCAGACTGTATATTGTGAAAATCAATAATGTGAGTCTGATCTGTGTCAGACATTTGTGAATACAGCAAAGACCTGGCTCTGGTACCAGACTTGACATTTCTGAGCTGGCATCTCAGTCCAGGAGGTTGATGGTGGCTCTGGATGTGTTCATTCTTATGTCCTCATAACTATAAGTGAGTCCTCTCCAGTTTTCTCATAAATGTTGAGAGAACTCAGTACATAACATTGCGGACTATAGAACAAGGCACAAATGGGGATTGAACCCATGATCTTTGGTTTACGAGACCAACGCCTTACCACTTGGCCACTGCACCCTTTCTGGTGTTGAGTTTCAACTCTTGGCCACCTCACATTAGATGACTCCCATTCAATGTCAGACAACACCATCCACATTCCTGGCCGACCATCTCCACCTGGAAGAGTCCAAACCTTAATGTGCTTCATAACTTCTGAGCCAATAACAGCAAGAATACATATTCATGTACATCATATTCATATACATGATGCTATGCTGGGTTTGGTGGTGTGAGTGTTCATAAAGCAGAATGTTGGTTACATAAAGGTGAATGATGTCCGTTTATTCCATAGAAGAGTTGGAAGAAATCATCCTGATATATATTCCTCAGAGGAGGTCTCATCGCTGTTGGGGGCTCATTTCTGTATTTTTATTATATGTTGATAGATCCAGCAGCAGGCCTAGCTTATCGGACATATGGAGACGTTCATTTTCCAAACCCCCCCTTACATAAAATTATGGGTGTTACCAAATGGTGCTAGACATGCATACTGATCATGTCACTGTACAGAATATACCCAGAATTACCCCTCCTCCCAGTACAAATCCCCCCCCAAGTCCATATTTTTATTTCAGGTACTTATATAGCACCATCAAATTACACAGCACTTTACACATATATATAGTACATTCACATCAGTCCCTAACCCTCAAGGGGTGTACAATCTAAAGCCCTAACTTTCATTCATACACATATTAGGACCAATTTAGACAGGTTCCAAATAACCTACCACATGTCTTTGGAGGAAACCTATACAGGAACAGGCAGAACATATAAACTCCAGGCAGGTGGTGCCATGGCTGGGATTCAAACCAACGATCCTATTACTGCTAGGTGGAAGGGCTAGCCATTTAGCCACTGTGCTGCCACAGTGCAACACCCAACCAACAGCCCCAATGTCTGACCTAGTACAGATCTCCCCAGAGTTTAACCCCTCCATACAGAACTCCCAGTAGAGATCTCCATGCTTGGCTAACCCCTCAGTATAGACCCCCCAGTACAGACCCTCCTCCCAGCCTAACCCCTTAGTACAGACCTCCCAGTACAGACCCTCCTCCCAGCCTAACCCCTTAGTATAGACCTCCCAGTACAGACCTTCCTCCCAGCCTAACCCCTAAATACAGACCCCCTCAGTACAGACCCTCTTCCCAGCCTAACCCCTTAGTACAGATCCCCCAGTACGGAATCTTCTTCCAGCCTAACCCTTCAGTACAGACCCACCTCCCAGCCTAACCCCTCAATACAGATCCCCCAGTACGGATCCTCCTCCCAGCCTAACCTCTTAGTACAGATACCACAGTACAGACCCACCTCCCAGCCTAATCCCTCAATACAGATCCCCCAGTACAGATCCTCCTCCCAGCCTAACCCCTTAGTACAGATCACAATGATCAGGCTGTACATTGTAAACTTTGTAGCAACACACAAGGTGAGAGGTTGCAACAGGGGCTGATCTGTGCCAGACATTTCTAACACAACCAAGAACTGCACAGACACCAAGGTTTACAAAATCGTGTTGTTTCTGTCCAGGAAGTAGATGGTGATGATAACTGAACAAAGATGGCTCTGATCTCCTCCTATTCTGGTCAGTGGTATGTGTTCTGTCTGTCTCTAAATTTCATGCAATTGGGGGAACTAAATGTCATCTTAACCATAAATCAAGTTAATATGTTTCACCATTTTTTATAGAGACAGGCACAGATGGGGATTGAGCCCATGATCTTTGGTTTACAAGACCAACGCCTTACCACTTGGCCACTGAGCCCTCTATGAGAAACAAGGTTGAGAATGCACATAAGTTGTACATAGTATTTGTATTTCCTACATATGACAATACAATCTGTCTCTAGTATATTTTGGGCCTAGCCTTGCTCACTGAAATCGTCCTGCTGATGGAAAGTTATACACTGCTTTGTCCTCTGTGGTCTCCTAACTTGCTGACACCGAGCTCACACTCCCTTTAAGGTGCTACATAGCCAAGGCCTGGCCCCGGTACCAGACTTGAGATGATTTTGTCATTTCTGAGCCAGCATCTCAGTCCAGGAGGTTGATGGTGGCTCTGGATGTGTTGTGTTCATTCTTATGTCCTCATAACTATAAGTGAGGCTTCTCTTGTTTTCTCACAACTGTTGAGAGAACTCAGTACATAAAATAGGAGATTAGAGAACCAGGCACAGATGGGGATTGAACCCATGATCTTTGGTTTACGAGACCAACGCCTTACCACTTGGCCACTGCACCTCCTCTGGTGTGCTAATTTTCATGTCTTGGCCAACTCACATTAGATGACTGCCATTCAATGTCAGACAACACAATCCACATTCCTGGCCGACCATCTCCACCTGGAAGAGTCCAAACCTAAATGTGCTTCATAACTTCTGAGCCAATAACAGCAAGAATATATATTCATGTACATCATATTCATATACATGATGCTATGCTCGGTTTGGTGGTGTGAGTGTTAATAAAGCGGAATGTTGGTTACATAAAGGTGAATGATGTCCATTTATTCCATAGAAGAGTTGGAATAACTTATTCTGATATATATTCCTCAGAGGAGGTCTCATCGCTGTTGGGGGCTCATTTCTGTATTTTTATTATATGTTGATAGATCCAGCAGCAGGCCCAGCTTATCATATGGAGACGTTCATTTTCCAATAACCCCCCCCTCACATAAAATGATGGGTGTGACCATGTCAGGAATGGACTCAGCACTGGTGGTGGGACTCACCTGCCGTGTGGGCTGCAGTACCAGGGCTGACCAGCGGGTGCTCTCAGCAGCCTGAAGCTCACTCCTGCAGTCAGCCAACACCTGGGGCTGATTGCAGGAGGTGTATTTAAGGAATGACCAGGCCTGTGATCAGGGCCTTAGTGTATGTTTCCCATGAGCCCCTGTACCTTGTATCCTGTGTTCCTGTTCCTCTGCCTATCTGATTTGTTGCCGACTCTGCATTGTTCCTGACCTCTGCTGACCGTCTCCTGTTTAACCCCTGGCTTGCCTGACCATCCTTCTGCCTGATCCTCTGTACCATGCTGCCCGTGAGTTCCTGAACCCGGCTTGTGACCCTGACTATTCTCTGCCTGCTCCTCCGGTACCTCGCTGCCCGCACGTTGCTGACCTGGCCTGCCTGACTACGCCTTACGCAACCCAGACGATCCATCCATCCCGCACGGATCCAGTCACTACTGTCCAAACCTTCCAGCCCCTTCACATCAGGCTTTCCCCTGGTACATACCCTCGGCGGACCCCTCTACCACAGTTGGGTGCACTCAGGGGCCGCGACCTGGTCTCAGTCCTCACATTTCTGGTCACACCCCAATCTCTGACAGACCAAATGGTGCTAACAGTGGGAGTGGCTTAAAGGGGAGTGGTTAAACAAAACTTAAGCCAACTCACTGCATACATATGTCACAGTACTAGTACCAACACTGTCAGGAGTGCAAATCACCACTCCTCCCATGTCCATATCCCCCACAGTACAAATCACCCCCCCAAGTTCATATCCCCCACAGTACAAATCACTCCCCCCCCCGCAAGTCCATATCCCCCACAGTACAAATCCACCCCCCCCCAAGTCCATATCCCTCACAGAACAAATCTCAACCAACAGCCCCAATGTCTGCCCAGTACAAATGTGCCCCAGAGTTTAACCCCTCCATACCGAACTCCCGATATAGATCCTCATCTTTGGCTAACTTTGACCCTCCTCCCAGCCTAACCCCTCAGTACAGATCCCCCAGTACAGACCCTCCTCCCAGCCTAACCACTTAGTACAGATACCCCAGTACAGAACATTCTCCTAGCATAACACCTCAGTACAGACCTCCCAGTACAGACCCTTCTCCCAGCCTAACCCCTTAGTACAGATCCCCCAGTACAGACCCACCTCCCAGCCTAACCCCTTAGTACAGACCCCCCAGTACAGACCCTCCTCCCAGCCTAAACCCTTAATACAGACCCCCCCCTCAGTACAGGCCCTTCTCCCAGCCTAACCTCTTAGTACAGACCCCCCAGTACAGACCCTTCTCCCAGCCTAAACCCTTATTACAGACCCCCCTCAGTACAGACCCTCCTCCCAGCCTAACCCCTTAGTACAGACCCCACAGTACAGACCCTCCTCCCAGCCTAACCTCTTAGTACAGATCCCCCAGTACAAACCCTCCTCCCAGCCTACCCCTCAGTACAGACCCCGCAGTACAGACCATCCTCCCAGCCTAACCCCTTAGTACAGACCCTCCTCCCAGCCTAACCCCTTAGTACAGACCCCCCAGTACAGAACCTTCTCCTAGCCTAATCCCTTAGTACAAACCCCCAAGTAGAGACTATCCTCCCAGCCTAACCTCTTAGTACAGATCCCCCATTACAGGCCCCCTTCCCAGTCTAACCCTCAACACAGACCCCCCAGTACAAACACGTCCTCCTAACCTACCCCCTCAGTACAAATCCCCCCAGTACAGAACCCCTTCTCAACCTAAACCCTCAGTACAGATCACAATGATCAGTCTGTACTTTGTAACTTTATTGCAAAACACAAGGTGAGAGGTTGCAACAGGGGCTGATCTGTGTCAGACATTTTTAACACAACCAAGAACTGCACAGATTTACAAGATAGCGTCATATTGGTCCTGGAAGTAGATGGTGGTGATGACTGAACAAAGATAGCTCCGACCTCCTCCTATTCTGGTCAGTGGTATGTGTTCTGTCTGTATCTAAATTCCATGCAGTTGAGGGAAGGAAATGTCATCTTATCCATAAATCGTGTTTATATGTTCTGCTGATGGACAGTTATACACTGTTTTGTCCTCTGTGGTCTCCTAACTTGCTGACACCGAGCTCACACTCCCTTTAAGGTGCTACATATATGTGCTCCAGAGTTTTGTCAGTACACAGCTGTGACAGCTCCTGGTCTCATACTAATCATCAGAAGTCACGAGACATTGCTGCTGATCACATGATTGCTGTGATAGCTTGTGATTGGCTGTCACCGTGATCAATCTGAACAAAATCAAACTTTACAAATTTGCATGTTAGAAATATTCTGACATCTCACAATATACAACAGTACATTTTTCACAAGTGGTCCTTGTGCTTCAGCCTGTGACATTGCCTAGGCTGAGGTGACATCAGTCTGCTGCAGGTCGGAGGAACCTTTACCTCAGTTTCCTCTTTTCAGACTGTACATTGTGTAAATCAACAAGGTGGGGCTGATCTGTGCCAGACATTTGTGAACACAGCCAAGACCTGGCACCAGACCTGGCACCAGACCTGAGATGATTTTGTCATTTCTGAGCTGGCATCTCAGTCTAGAAGGGATGTGTTGTGTTCATTCTTATGTCCTCATAACTACAATAATTCTTAAATTTTATCACAACTGTTAAGAGAACATAAGATTAAAGAACCAGGCACTGATGGGGATTGAACCCATGATCTTTGGTTTACGAGACCAACGCCTTACCACTTGGCCACTGCACCATTCTGGTGCACTGTGTTTCATCTCCTGGACACTTCACATTAGATGACTCCCATTCAATGTCAGACAACACAATCCACATTCCTGGCCGACCATCTCCACCTGGAAGAGTCCAAACCTAAATGTGCTTCATAACTTCTGAGCTGATAACAGCAAGAACACTGTAAGAACATATATGTGCTCCAGCATTTCTGCCTGGAGGCGCACTCCCTAGTGCACAGCTCTGACACCAATGATGGGGCACTATTCCTCCCACTGACACCAATGATGGGGCACTATTCCTCCCACTGACACCAATGATGGGGCACTATTCCTCCCACTGAAACCAATGATGGGGCACTATTCCTCCCACTAATACCAATGTTGGGGTACTATTCCTCCCACTGACACCAATGATGGGGCACTATTCCTCCCACTGATACCAATGATGGAGCCTTCTTCATCCCACTGACACCACCGATGGGGCACTATTCCTCCCACTGACACCAATGATGGGGCACTATTCCTCCCACTGATACCAATGATGGGGCACTATTCCTCCCACTGATGCTAATGATGGGGCACTATTCCTCCCACTGATACCAATGTTGGGGCACTATTCCTCCCACTGACACCAATGATGGAGTACTATTCCTTCCACTGACACCAATGATGGGGCACTATTCCTCCCACTGACATTAATGATGGGGCACTATTCCTCCCACTGATACCAATGATGGGGCATTATTCCTCCCACTGACACCAATGATGGGGCACTATTTCTCCTATTGATACCAATGAAGGGGCACTATTCCTCCCACTAACACCAATGATGGGGCACTATTCCTCCCACTGATACCAATGCTGGGGCACAATTGAATTAAAGCTGTGTGGAAAATACTAACTGACTGGCTGTGCGGGACTATAGATGGACCCAAATTCATCAGCAATCCCTAAAAACAGTGTGCACCAAAACTACTTCACATTAGATCCCTCACATTCTCTGTACCTCCCTCTTTAGATTAAATAAAAGTTGGGCATGCACCAGTTACACCTATTATCCCTGATTAAAACTGCTGCTTGCCACATTTATATTGCTGTATCCTCTGCAGTATCTGACTTCTTGATGTAAAGCCCCGGCCTGTACTCTTTCTCTCCAGTACATTTGGGCCTAGCCTTGCTCATCAATATTGTCCTGTTGCTGACCAAGTGTACACTGCTGTGTCATCTGCGGTCCCATAATTCTTGTAGTATGAAGCCAAGCTCACACATATACAATATGTGGCATCTGAGACGTGGATCTTCTTAAAAGGTGTGGCATGTATGCGTTCCGGGGTTTCTGCAGGAAGAACACTCCATAGCACAGAGACTGAGCTGTCAGCAACAGATCCTGGTTTCATACTAATAATCATGAGCTGGGACACGCCCTATAATCACATGATCACTGATAGTCTGTGACAAGTCAATAAACCCCACCCCCATACTCTGTTTCTCCTCTGAATGAAGTGCTAAGAAATATAAGTAGAGTTTGTCACGGTTCACCCCACACGCCACGCCCACAGCGACTAGCTAACCGAGGCGTGCACGTGCGGCCGTGACTTGAGGTAAGAGGGAATGAGGGGGACTTAACTTTGAATATATAAAACCGTATATAAGACCAGACTTGATATACTTTCACAGCCCGCACTACCACTTGGCCACCACCGGAGGCAGACTCCACTCCAATCCAGCTGGTCGACCACACACGGGCAGATACAAATCTTATATACAATCTGGTGCACACTAAGGGTTGAGGAGCAGCCTAGCAATTGGCACACCCTTCTAGGATTCCTCCGGCTATCCTACGAGCCAGAACCCCGATGTTAATCACTCTTCCACTGTCCACACACCCCCACACCAGACACACCACAAAAGGTAGCCTGCCACCACCCAGCAGACCGTTCTGCGGACAAACTGTTTGGTGTTTGTCCACAGAACGGTCTGCTGGGACACCCCACACACACAGATCTCCGTCTGCAGATCTGTTACCTTTACAATCTGCACGCAATCTGCCAACACACAGTGCAATTGCATACAGATTGGCAATGAGCTTGACCGAGCATATAAAGACACTAAAATACAATACAATCTCTCCGGAGATATGAGCCCGAGCTTAAGTACCCAGAAGTCACTTATTCATTTTATGATTTAATATCCCGAAAGTGGGCGGTGCATAAAATATGTACAAAGTATAAAAGTTACAGAAAATACAAAAAATACTAGAAGACACACAATTGGCTATTGACTATAATATAAAAGGGAATAAAAAAACAGAAATAAAACTTTTACCAAGATTTACCCTGCGACTGGAGCAAGTCAGGGAGAGTCAGCAATCCGTCAGTCAATAAGGACGGGCTCCATACGAATTACACAGTCCCATATCCAGGGTCCTCAATTTATTGGAATATGGACGTAGGCGGGACATTAGTTCTTAGACAATTGACTCTGGGGGGTGTTCCTGTACCAGCCTACAGGACATTCTGGGTACTGGAATGCCCAAAGTCGATTAAACCAGGAACGGTTTGAATCACCAAGTCAGGGGTTAAATCTCCGACACCAGCGCATCAGTCCAATTGCAACAGTACCAATCACTGTTCAGCTGTCGTGATCCAGCGCCACATAACCATTTCCTGCATTTTTCTGGCACTCTGCATAGTCCACAAATACAGTTTTTACATGCTGATGTAGCCTACAGAGTGTCCCAGCAGAAGGAAGTATTTTCATCTCTCTGCAACTAATATTTTAGCTTTTATGAGGGATGAAACATACTCCTTTGATCTATGTATATATTTTAGAGCTCCCCAGACAGATCAGGGCCCCCTGGTGTCATGAAGCCGAAACGTCTGTGTTCCTCTTTTAAACTTCAGGAAGGTGGCAAAGTCTGATTCCATATAGGTGACAAAGTCTTATTAGCACCCAGGTGCCACTTACTTCCAGCCTGAAGAAGCTCTGTCTATTTTCAGATGCTAATGGGTGACCATCTGTCTCTGAGTGCCTATGACTGAATATTTCTTTATTGACAAGGAATGGGACTACATTTACAAATACATATTGCTACAGGTCACATCTCAGCTACTCAAATCTGTACATTTATATCACAGAGTTAAAGACCGAAAGTACTACATGATTATGGAGAAGCAGATCGCTGTATATGGAGACTCACCAACACATTGTAGAGAATATTTGGGGGTTTTTATATTGAAGAGAAGGGAGGTTATCAGATAATATAGACCAGTAGTCTCCAAACTGCGGCCTGGAGGCCGAATGTGGCCCTTTGCTTGCCTTTATCTGGCCATGGAGCACTATTCCACCAACTGACACCAATGATGGGGCACCATTCCTCCCACTGACACCATAAATGGGGCACTATACATCTCATTGATATCAACAATGGGATATTATTCCTCCCATTAAACCCAATGATGGCGCACTGTATCAGGGCATTCTCTTCTTCCACTGGCCACAGTCTGGCCCTCCTAAAGCCCAAACGTCAGTAAACTGGCCCGTGCTTGGAAAGTTTGGGGACCCCTGATATAGACAATGAGGAATCCAATATGAACCCATTCCATTGGAGAAATACAAAGGACAACATAAGTGTTATGTAGGAATTTGTTATCAAAGTAGAATTTTCATTATCTGTACAAGTCTGCATTGATACATTCCTGAGCTCCACCTATTATCAGTAAAAGCCATCTGCAAGTTTCAGTCAATGACTTTGCCTGGGCTGAGATGATGTCTGCTGTAGGTAGAAGGAAGCATTTCTTCAGTCACTCCCCATCATTTCAAGTGATCAGATAGCTCAACCATTGCAGCTTGCTACCTCATGTACGTGGCTATGGATTGGGGTTATTGGTCTGCTGCAGGCAGCATTTTGTCAGTCTTTTACAGTGATCAGACAGTACATTGAATGTTCCTGGCACAAACATTACAGCATATAATGGCACACCATAAACTTGGGACACACAGTAAATTTTGCTGGAGAGTATAGAATCAAGCATAGACGGGGATTGAACCCATGATCTTTGGTTTATCAGACCAATGCCTTACCACTTGGCCACTGCACCCTCTACAGCTTCCTCCTTACATCTGTTGTTTGATTCCAAGTATGACATTTAGTGATATTCTGCTACTGGAAGGGATAGGAAATATCGGGGTATTATAATGACACAATTACTAAGCTTGGACTTATCATGAGCACAAATATCTGATGACAGGTCCACTTTAATCATGGATAATCAACATGGCCGCCTTACATGTCTTACATGATGCTATGCTGGGTTTGGTGGTGTGAGTGTTAATAAGGCAGAATGTTGGTTACATAAAGGTGAATGATGTCCGTTTATTCCATAGAAGAGTTGGAATAAATCATTCTGATATATATTCCTCAGAGGAGGTCTCATCACTGTTGGGGGCTCATTTCTGTATTTTTATTATATGTTGATAGATCCAGCAGCAGGCCCAGCTTATCAGACATATAGAGACGTTCATTTCAAGACCCCCTTCCCAGTCTAACCCTCAACACAGACCCCTCAGTACAAACACATCCTCCTAGCCTACCCCCTCAGTACAGACCACAATGATCACACTGCACATTGTAACTTTGTAGCAACACACAAGGTAAGAGGCTGATCTGTGTCAGACATTTCTAACACAACCAAGAACTGCACAGACACCAAGGTTTACAAGATCGTGTCATTTCGGTCCAGGAGGTAGATGGTGATGATGACTGAACAAAGATGGCTCCGACCTCCTCCTATTCTGGTCAGTGGTATGTGTTCTGTCAGTCTCTAAATTTCATGCAATTGGGGGAACTAAATGTCATCTTAACCATAAATCAAGTTTAAATGTTTCACCAATGTGTATAGAGCCAGGCACAGATGGGGATTGAACCCATAATCTTTGGTTGACAAGACCAACGCCTTACCACTTGGCCACTGCACTCTCGCACTGCCTTTAAGGCGCTACATATATGTCTTTCAGAGTTTTGTCAGTACACAGCTGTGACAGCTCCTGGTCTCATACTAATCATCAGAAGTCAGATCACATGATTGCTGTGATAGCTTGTGATTGGCTGTCACCGTGATCAATCTGAACAAAATCAAACTTTACAAATCTGCATGTTAGAAATATTCTGACATCTCACAATATACAACAGTACATTTTTCACAAGTGGTCCTTGTGCTTCAGCCTGTGACATTGCCTAGGTTGAGGTGACATCAGTCTGCTGCAGGCAGGAGGAACCTTTACCTCAGTCTCCTCTTTTCAGACTGTACATTGTGGAAATCAACAAGGTGGGGCTGATCTGTGTAAGACATTTGTGAAAACAGCCAAGACATGGCACCAGACTTGACATGATTTTGTCATTTCTGAGCTGGCATCTCAGTCTGGTAGGTTGATGGTATTTCAGTCTAGAGGGATGTGTTGTGTTCATTCTCATGTCCTCATAACTACAATACTTCTTCAGTTTTATCACAACTGTTAAGAGAACATAAGATTAGAGAATCAGGCACTGATGGGGATTGAACCCATTGACCACCTCATATTAGATGACTCCCATTCAATGTCAGACAACACAACCCACATTCCTGGCCGACCATCTCCACCTGGAAGAGTCCAAACCTAAATGTGCTTCATAACGTCTGAGCAGATAACAGTAAGAACATATATGTGCTCCAGCATTTCTGCTGGAGACGCACTGCCTAGCGCACAGCTCTGACACCAATGATAGCGCACTCTTCCTCCCACTGACACTAATGTTGGGGCACTATTCCACCCACTGACATTATTGATGTCAGTTAATAGCACAGAGGGGGATTGAACTCATAATCTTTGGTTTACGAGACCAACGCCTTACCACTTGGCCACTGCGCCCTCCATGGTGAATGTCTTTTAGAATGTACATAAGTTGTACATAGTATTTGTACTTTCTACATATGACAATGCAGTCTGTCTCTCGTATATTTGGGCCTAGCCTTGCTCACTGAAATCGTCCTGCTGATGGACAGTTATACACTGCTTTGTCCTCTGTGGTCTCCTAACTTGCTGACACCGAGCTCACACTCCCTTTATGGTGCTACATATATGTGCTCCAGAGTTTTGTCAGTACACAGCTGTGACAGCTCCTGGTCTCATACTAATCATCAGAAGTCATGAGACATTGCTGCTGATCACATGATGGAGCCAGCATCTCAGTCCAGGAGGTTGATGGTGGCTCTGGATGTGTTGTATTCATTCTTATGTCCTCATAACTAGAAGTGAGGCTTCTCCATTTTTATCACAACTGTTAAAAGAACTCATATGATTGGGGATTACAGAACCAGGCACAGATGGGGATTGAACCCATGATCTTTGGTTTACAAGACCAACGCCTTACCACTTGGCCACTGTGCCCCCTCTGGTGCTCTGTGTTTCATCTCTTGGCCACCTCACATTAGATGACTCCCATTCAATGTCAGACAACACAATCCACATTCCTGGCCGACCATCTCCACCTGGAAGAGTCCAAACCTAAATGTGCTTCATAACTTCTGAGCCGATAACAGCAAGAATATATATTCATGGACATCATATTCATATACATGATGCTATGCTCGGTTCTGAGCCGATAACAGCAAGAACACTGTAAGAACATATATCCTGCTGGAGGCGCATTCCCTAGTGCACAGCTCTGACAGCTCCTGATCAGTAGTACCAATGATGGGGCACTATTCCTCCCACTGACACCAATGATGGGGCACTATTCCTCCCACTAATACAAATGATGGGGCACTATTCCTCCCACTGACACCAATGATGGGGCACTATTCCTCCCACTAATACAAATGATGGGGCACTATTCCTCCCACTGACACCAATGATGGGGCACTATTCCTCCCACTGACACCAATGATGGGGCACTATTCCTCCCACTGATACCAATGATGGGACACTATTCCTCCCACTGATACCAATGATGGGGCACTATTCCTCCCACTGACACCAATGATGTGGCACTATTCCTCCCACTGATACCAATGATGGGGCACTATTCCTCCCACTGACACCAATGATGTGGCACTATTCCTCCCACTGACACCAATGATGGGACACTATTCCTCCCACTGATACCAATGATGGGGCACTATTCCTCCCACTGATACCAATGATGGGGCATTATTCCTCCCACTGACACCAATGATGGGGCACTATTCCTCCCACTGACACCAATGATGGGGCACTATTCCTCCCACTGACACCAATGATGGGGCAGGAATGGAAGGAATAGCTCCTTCCACTGACATCAATGATGGGGCGCTATTCCTTCCACTGACACCGATGATGGGGCACTATTCTTCCCACTGACACCAATGATGGGGCACTATTGCTCCCACTGACACCATTGATGGGGTACTATTCCTCCGCCTGACACCAATGATGGGGCACTATTCCTCCCACTGACACCAATGATGGGGCACTATTCCTCCCACTGATACCAATGATGGGGCATTATTCCTCCCACTGACACCAATGATGGGGCACTATTCCTCCCACTGATACCAATGATGGGACACTATTCCTCCCACTGACCCCCAATGATGGGGCACTATTCCTCCCACTGACACCAACAATGGGGGCTATTTCTCAGAGGTTCTTTCAGCACAGAGGACTGGGAGTGGAAGTGGGTCTCCCTCCGAGGTGATGCATTTCTGCTGGAGGCGCGCTCCATAGTGCACGGCTCTGGCAGCTCCTGGTTAGTAGTCGGGAGGCCTGGCTCCTATGATTGGCTATTACTGCGATCAATCAATAAGACCCGCCCCTGTTCTCTGTTTCTCCTTTGAATGGTGAAAATGAAACATTGCATCCTAGCCTGAGATGATGTCATTTGTCTGCTGTAGGTAGAAGGAACCTTTACTTCAGTCTCCCCTCCCCCAGGGATCAGAATGTACATTGTAAGAAGTCACAAAGCAAATGTTTGCAGGGGCTGATCTGTGTCAGACATTTGTGAACACAGCTAAGAACTGCAGAGGCACCTGGATTTAGTCCTCTCAGTCTATGAATTCAGTGGTGGCCCTGAATGATGACTGAACAAAGATGGCCCCGACCTCCTCCTATCCTGGTAGGTCAGTGTGAACTAATTTGCTCATAAATTAAATACATGTCATCAGAACCATGAGTGATTTCTATATAGTTCACTAATTGATCACAAATGTATATAGCACATCAGGGAGGAGATTAGAGAACCAGGCACAGATGGGGATTGAACCCATGATCTTTGGTTGACGAGACCAACACCTTACCACTTGGCCACTGCGCCCTCTATAGGATCACGTGTGTTATGTCATGGCTGTGAGAATGCACACACGCTACAACGCTGCACCCCAATGAAATTTATGTCCTTTTTTTCCCCACAAATAGAACTTTTGTAGTCAGGCTGTTGCTGCTTTAGACAGAAAACTCCTTTAAATCAGCCAAAGATAATAAATATATCACACCGTCCAACCAGCACTGGACTAGAAGACCAACCCCTACGGCCCACTAAAAAACATGGCGGCTACAATTCTGTCATTAGGGAAGTGAAGGTGGGGGAGCTGCTCCAATGGTCTCCTTGCTGTGGTCTGAGGCCTTAGTGCAGGGGGGGGGTAGGTGCAGTACATCTGACCTGAAGCTGAAAAGCCCACCATAAAGTGGGCCAATCAGAATCCTGTATTTGTGGAACACAAGCACCCCGTAAAACATTCGGTGACACCTTAAATTAAGGGAAAGAAACAAAACTGCACCCCATTCCTTCCAATAAGGGACCCCATTTGTAGCAATTGTACGTACAGAGATGGACGCAGTCATCCATCTTGCTAAGGATCCTCCATCTTGTATCATTCCCTCTCCCTCCAATCTCCCCTCCCTCAGGAATGTGGTCTGTATGTATGCTGAGATCACCAGCATCAGGCCCAGCGGGGTAGATTCATGGTTATAAACCCCAATTAGCCTGGGCCCAGCATGTCTGTGAGATTCTTGCTTGGAGGTGATCGTAAAGCCATAAACCAGTCCTTCACTGGACTTCAAACGCATTTCGGGATAGCCGTAAAACAGACATTATTATTATACAGTATTTATATAGCGCCAATGGGTATGCTCAGCGCTGTACAGTAGCAAGGGGGACAGAACATGAGACAAGACAGTAACAATACAATACACGAGGGGTTCGAGGGCCCTGCTCTTTCGAGCTTACAATCTAGGAGGGAGGGGAAGGTGGTACAGGAGGAAATGGCTGTGGGGGATGGAGTGCCGGGAGGAGTGGAGGAGGTTAGTTGTTAGGTGAGGTCGGGTGTTAGGTGAGGTTGGGGTAGTCTTTCCTGAAGAGGAGGGTTTTCAGGGTGCACCTGAAGGTGAGGAGGGAAGGCAACAGTCTGATGGATTGGGGTAGGGAGTTCCAGAGGATGGGGGAAGTCCTAGAGAAGTCCTGCAATCGGGCGTGGGAGGAGGAGACCAGGGAGCTAGAGAGTAGGAGGTCCTGTGAGGAGCGGAGGGCACGGGCAGGGTAGTATTTGGGTATCAGGTCAGTTATGTAGTTCGGGGCGGCATTGTGAGTGGCCTTCTAGGTAAGGGTTAGCAGCTTGAACTTGATGCGTTGGGCAATTGGGAGCCAATGAAGGGATTGGCAGAGGGGGGAGGCAGATGTGGAGCGGTTGGTGAGGTGGATGAGTCTCGCCACTAATTCAGGATAGACTGGAGTGGGGATAGTGTTCGTTTGGGTAGGCCGGTGAGAAGGGAGTTGCAGTAGTCCAAGCGTGAGATGAGGGAGTGTACGAGTTGTTTGGTGGTGTCTGGGGTGAGGAATGTGCGTATCTTGGAGATGTTGCGGAGGTGGAGCCTGCAAGATCTAGATAGCAGTTGGATGTGGGGTAGGAAGGAGAGGTGGGAGTCCAGGGTGACACCCAGGACTTTGGCGTGTGGGGTGGGAGAGATGGTGGTGTTGTTAGTAGTGATGGAGAAGATGGGGGGGGGGGGGAAGACCAGGAGCTCGGTTTTGGAGAGGTTAAGTTTGAGGAAATGGAGCGACATCCAGTCTGATATGTCGTTTAGGAGGTGGGCGATGCGGGCAGAGAATGAAGGGGTGAGGTGGGGGGTGGAGAGGTAAATTTGGGTGTCGTCGGCATAGAGGTGGTAGTTGAAGCCGTGGGAGTGAATAAGTTTGCCAAGGGAGGAGGTATAGATGGAGAAGAGGAGGGGCCAGAGGACAGAGCCTTGGGGGACCCCAACAGAGAGGGGGAGGGAGGGGGAGGTGGCAGTGTTGTAGGTGACGCTGAAGGAGCGTTGGGAAAGGTAGGAGGAGAACCAGGAGAGAGCAGCGTCCTTGATGCCAAGGGAGTGCAGTTTGGCAAGGAGGAGAGGGTGGTCAACAGTGTTGAAGGCCGCGGAGAGGTCGAGGAGCAGGAGACATCACATTTAAAACCCACTTTTCCATATCATGTCATATCTGGAGATAGGAAATAATTACAATAAAGCAAAGCATATATTCGGATAGCTCAGTTTAATGTGAGTCGTCTGATATCTTACACCCCTAGTTGAAGTCTACAGGAGAGCAGAAAGCCATATAGTTCTAGCTGAAATAGTGAGATATGGCATATTTGATGTCGGGACGTTCAGGATATCATTCTGCATATTAATCTACTAGTGGCTAGGCTGCTACATGCACCTAGGGAAGGTTATTGACCATGATATAAACTGGGAGGGATTTGGTCATAGCCTGAGTTCTCCCACCTAAACACCCCTCCCCAAATGAGGAGATTGGTTCTCTGCTGTAAGGAGACACCCTGCTGGGTTCCTAGAAAAAGGCTGGTATGCTTGGGGAAGGAAGTTGAAGAGTTCTCCCTTTTAACACCAGGAGCCAACTTTGGGAGAACGGTACCCTTTCTCTCTGACCCTTGAAGCCGCTTAAACCAAGGCTGACGGCGAGTACTCTACCTCTCTAAACTTCTTTCTGTTATCTCTTTGCTGTGCTGTTGTTCTCTGTATTTTTATATATATATTGGCTACATCTTTTTCTGTAAATATTTTTATTGCACCCTTTTGACCTTTTTAGTAACAAATCCTATTATCTGAAAGGTGCTGAACTGTTTCTAAAGATCTTTAATGCAAACTAAAAATCCCTGTCTCTGAAGAGCGCTACTGTGTGTTTTAGCCCTCTATATACCCTGCCTGCGATGACCCACTAACAATCGCTCAGGCTGGCGGTACATAGATTGTGGTCCATCAGCTGGAAAATCGTTGTGCAGGGTGCAGCTGGGCGTGGCATTGTTACGCACGTGACAGCGCGGTTTTAGATTTGCTAGTCCTTCGGTCACAAGTTTGGTGAGAAGGGCTGGGGTCTGACGCCGCGATCATCACACCACTATATGGTGGAACCCTCGTCATTTGGGCTCAGGAGTCTCCTGATCACTTCCACCTGCCCACAGTGTGACTGCTGTGGGCCCTGAAGGCTGAAGACCAGTTTAGGATGGAGAGTGGAGAACTTCCATTCATTGATCTCCTCTACTTAAGCACTTTCAAGTTCAGAACTTCAGAATCTTACCAACACCAACTGGGTGGGCAGCAGATAGGGGAGTGCTCAAGCCTGCTGGAGGCATAAGTTAGACATTTGATATTGCAAAAAAGACCACCAGGTCTCAGAATATCAGGTGGTTCTGTATCTTGTGATCAACAAAACAGCCATTCTTCGGGATTACTAGATGTTTGCATTCTCAGGCCATAGGCCGGCATGTGAAGGAGCCGCCGGCAACAGTAGTGAGTCTTCAGGTCCACGGCACAGCCTGCATGGGTCCTGCTTCTGTTCCTCACGACTGAGAAGAAGAGACCCGAACTGACCATACTAGGATGGATCTGCTTCTGTCTGGAGAAGGGTGTCAGTAGTAGACAGGAAGGGGAAATTTGCTCGGAGGACTGGCAGGATCCACCGGTAGGTCATGACTTTAGAAGATCTTTTAGAGAATGCTGAGCTGGCTGTGAGACCACAGAGGGACCACGAGGAGTGCACCCAACATTTTCATTGAAGGTCACCATACAAAGACCAGTACTGTTCAGAGCCTGGGGTTGAACTCGAATGGAAAATTACCAGTTAAACCAGAATATGAGCTGAGCTGTGTCCGTTCTGATGAACCGTGGTGTTTCGTAATAATGGGAAGTCCCATCTTTATGGTCACATGAGGCCCTTCCTTCCCCATTCTAAATCCTCACAGATCATTATAGCAGAGTCAGCTCTTCTTCTCCTGCACCCCAATACTGACCCGTCCCTGGATGATCCCCCTCAAATCCCTGTTCATGGGGGTGTTGAGGGGCAGCTGGACCTCAAGTGAGAATTTCTATGTAGAATTCTACTAACTGCAATCTATAGATGATGTGAGTGTATGGGCTGCCATAGAAGGACGACAGACATTATTTGGGTGGAGGTTAGAAAGGTCACCAATCCCTCTCCGGATGTAAAATTAGGGGCGATTGCTGTCACGGCGTGAGGAGGTCAGTCATTTTGTGGAAGTTACACATTCAGGTTCTGTTCACTTTCTGTTTCTCTGCTGAGTCACTGAAGAGGGTGTGGGAAGTAACATCATCCTGTGACTACTGTTGTAGCGTCATTGTAACTCAAGGGACGGTCTTTGCTGAATCAGGGCCCTGTATGTGGAATAGTGGGGTCCCTGCTGTGTAGGTGGGGCATGTGGTAAAATGAGATTCCTGGTAAATACAGAAGGAAAGGGACCAGAGAGAGAGACCCCAGAAAGAGACCACTGCTTCCACAGAGACAGACCACAGAAAGAGACCACTGTTTTCACAGAGAGAGAGGCCACTGGTTCCACAGAGAGAGACCACAGAGAGAGAGACCACTGCCTCCACAGAGAGAGACCACAGAGAGAGAGAGAGACCACTGTTTCCAAAGAGAGAGACCACAGAGAGAGACCACTGTTTGCACAGAGAGCACAGAGAAAGAACATTGCTTCCACGGAGAGAGACCACTTCTTCCACAGAGAGAGACCACAGAGAGACCACTGCTCCCACAGAGAGAGACACCAAAGAGAGACCACTGCTTCCTCAGAGAGAAACCACTGCTTGTACAGAGAGAGACCACAGAGAGAGACCACTGCTTCAATGGAGAGAGACCATAGAGAGAGAGAGAGAACATTGCTTTCACAGAGACCACAGAGAGAGACCACTGCTTCCACAGGTAGAGACCACAGATAGAGAACACTGCTTACACAGAGAGAGACCAGAGAGAGAGAGAGAGACCACTGCTTCCACGGGGAGAGACCACAGAGAGAGAACACTGCTTCCACAGGGAGAGACTATAGAGAGAAACCACTGCTTCCGCAGAGAAAGACTATAGAGACCACTGCTCCCACAGAGAGAGACCACAGAGAGAGACCACTGCTTCCACAGGTAGAGACCACAGATAGAGAACACTGCTTACACAGAGAGAGACCAGAGAGAGAGACCACTGCTTCCACGGGGAGAGACCACAGAGAGAGAACACTGCTTCCACAGGGAGAGACTATAGAGAGAAACCACTGCTTCCGCAGAGAAAGACTATAGAGACCACTGCTCCCACAGAGAGAGACCACAGAGAGAGACCACTGCTTCCACAGAGAGAGACCACAGAGAGAGACCACTGCTTCCACAGAGAGATACTATAGAGAGGGACCACTGTTTCCACAGATAGATACTATAGAGAAGGACCACTGTTTCCACAGAGAGACCATAGAGAAGGACCACTGCTTCCACAGAGAGAGACCAGTGCTTCCACAGAGAGACCACAGAGAGAGACCACTGCTTCCACAGAGATAGACCACAGAGGGAGACCACTGATACCACATAGAGAGACCACTGCTTCCATAGAGAGAGACCACAGAGAGAGACCATTGCTTCCACAGAGAGAGACCACTGCTTCCACAGAGACCACAGAGAGAGACCACTGCTTCCACAGAGAGACACCAGAGAGAGAGAGACCTCTGCTTCCACACAGAGAGACCACAGAGAAAGACCACTGCTTCCACAGAGAGAGACACCAGAGAGAGACCACTGCTTCCACAGAGACAGACCACAGAGAGAGACCACTGCTTCCACAGAGAGAGACCACAGAGAGAGACCACTGCTTCCACAGAGAGAGACACCAGAGAGAGAACACTGCTTCCACAGAGACAGACCACAGAGAGAGACCACTGCTTACACAGAGACAGACCACAGAGAGAGACCACTGCTTCCACAGAGAGTGACCTCTGCTTCCACAAGGGAGAACAAGGGTCCTTCTCTGCAGCATGGTGGCAGGGGACAGACCTTTCTACTCAGGCTGTGGTAGGACATTGCACTCCTTTTGCTTTGATGGAATATATTTAGTTAACATATATTGAAGGTTCAGTTGGGCTTTAAGGTTTGGGCCAAATTATGAACCAGATAGACATCAATATATGGGATCACCCAGCAGCACTAGACATCTGCCACTGCAGGATTCTCAGGTCACACAGCCCCCTTCACTATATGGACAGGAATCTCTGGCCATGTCATCAAAGGAGCCAGGGATCATTAATAGGAAAAAATGGTTTGGGGGGTCACCATAGTTAATTCAAGGCCCATTTGGGCTTGGTATGCATTTTATGGGGTACCCCACACAATCAAAACAGTGTAAGGTACCCCCCCCCCCCCAAACTCCACACTAGATCCCTATCCAAATGTACAGTCTAGCTGTCCAAAAAAGTGTGTGTGGGGGGGAGGGTGAGCATGTAGCCCCCCATTGAACCATACCAGGCCACATGGTGACCATGATAGGAGAGCACCTCCTGGCGAAGCACCTTGTCCCCATGTTGATAAGGACAAGGGCCTCTTCCCTACAAATCTGGCTTGATGGCTGTGGGGTCTGCAGGAGGGGGAGGGGTATCGGGATTTGGAAGCCACCTTTAACAATAAGGGGGCCTCCAGATACCCCCCCCCCCCCCAATGTGAATGAGTTGGGGTACTACATAGTATTCACAAAGTAATGTAAACAGTAAAAACAAACACACATTTTCCGACAAGTCCATTAACCACTTCCCGCCAGCCGTGGCCATATGTGGCCTCAGTAATGCCGAGCGGCCACCTATATACGCCCTTATGTGCGCTCCCAGCACAGCAACCAATCAGGATCATGTGACTGGCAATCGCAGCGGTCACATGATCAGAATGCTTACCTCCTCCCCCCAGCCTTTAGAACTTCTAAAAAGGTATGAAGGGGTTATCTCATGATATACATCCATCACTGATCACATGGTTCCACCATGCCGATCCACGTGTTTGCTGCTAAATCCGTGACCACACTGCGCAGATCTCTGGCGAATGGTCAGGAACCAATCAGCGTGATACTTGATCATGTGATCACACAAACAGCCAATCACGGGAATTGCAAGACGTTTGTTTACAAATTTGTTTGTAAACAGACCTCTGCTCTAATTGATGTCACAGCCCCTCCCCCGCCCCTCTCACTGCACACAGTACAGACAAAGAAGATACAATGTTATAAAATGTCACATGATGTATACGTGTAGACTTCTACTTCTGGGGAAATCCTGGACAGATTCCTGGTGGAATGTTCTTCATTGTGATTATGATTGATAACATATATATAATTATTCAGAGTGTGACGTATGAAGCATGAAGTCCACGTATGAAGTCCACGTATGAAGGCCACGTATGAAGGCCACGTATGAAGGCCACGTATGAAGGCCACGTATGAAGGCCACGTATGAAGGCCACGTATGTGCCGATGTAATGGGATGAAGATTGTTTCTTGGTGTGCAAAGCCGTTCAAAATTTGTTGTTGGGGAGCACAGCAATACGGCCTGGACCTGGTCAGGAAAGTCTTGGTTGTCCCTGGTCAGGAAGGGGTTAGGAAGCCGGGGGTTGGACTGGTATGGAAAATTCCCAGCTACACCCATGTATGTACACATTGAACATGTGATGCGCACCCTTCATCACCACCCATTTCCTGCGGGCTGTGTAGACATATTAACCCCATCAGTGTCTGTATGTATGGGTGTGTTTCTGTATAATACGTGTGTGTGTATGTATGTATGTATGTTTGTGTATAATACGTGTGTGTGTATGTATGTATGTTTCTGTATAATACGTGTGTGTGTATGTATGTATGTTTCTGTATAATACGTGTGTGTGTATGTATGTATGTTTGTGTATAATACGTGTGTGTGTATGTATGTATGTTTCTGTATAATACGTGTGTGTGTATGTATGTATGTTTCTGTATAATACGTGTGTGTATGTATGTATATATGTTTGTGTATAATACGTGTGTGTGTATGGGTGTGCTCGTGTGTGTATAATATGTATGTGTATATGTATTTTTTTCATATATGTATGTTTCTGTAATATCTCTGTGTGTTTTGTATAATACGTGTGTCTTCATATGTGCATGTTTGTGTATGACATTATATGTTTGTATATGTATGCTTGTGTTCATGTGTGTTTGTGTATTTTATGTATGTATGTATATGTATGTATATGTATGTGTAAATGTGTGTGCATATGCATCTTCATATGTGCATTATATGTGTATGTGTTTGTATTATGTGTATGCATGTGTGTATTATGATTATGTGTGTGTTATATGTATGCGTGTATTATGAGTATGCGTGTGTGTTTGTGTGTGTATTATGTGTATGTGTGTGTGTTTGTGTGTGTATTATGTGTATGTGTGTATTATGTGTATGTGTGTGTGTTGTGTGTGTATTATGTGTATGCGTGTGTGTTTGTGTGTGTATTATGTGTATGCGTGTGTGTTTGTGTGTGTATTATGTGTATGTGTGTGTGTTTGTGTGTGTATTATGTGTATGTGTGTGTGTTTGTGTGTGTATTATGAGTATACATGTGTGTTTGTGTGTGTATTATTAGTATGCGTGTGTGTTTGTGTGTGTATTATGAGTATACATGTGTGTTTGTATTATTAGTATGCGTGTGTGTTTGTGTGTGTATTATGAGTATACATGTGTGTTTGTGTGTGTATTATGTGTATGTGTGTGTGTTTGTGTGTGTATTATGTGTATGTGTGTGTGTTTGTGTGTGTATTATGAGTATGCGTGTGTGTTGTGTGTGTATTATTAGTATGCGTGTGTGTGTTGTGTGTGTATTATGAGTATACATGTGTGTTTGTGTGTGTATTATGTGTATGTGTGTGTATTATGAGTATACATGTGTGTTTGTGTGTGTATTATGTGTATGTGTGTTTGTGTGTGTATTATGAGTATGCGTGTGTGTTTGTGTGTGTATTATGAGTATGCGTGTGTGTTTGTGTGTGTATTATGTGTATGCGTGTGTGTTGTGTGTGTATTATGAGTATGTGTGTGTATTATGAGTATACATGTGTGTTTGTGCGTGTATTATGAGTATGTGTGTGTATTATGAGTATACATGTGTGTTTGTGTGTGTATTATGTGTATGTGTGTATGTTTGTGTGTGTATTATGAGTATGCGTGTGTGTTTGTGTGTGTATTATGAGTATGCGTGTGTGTTTGTGTGTGTATTATGTGTATGCGCGTGTGTTTGTGTGTGTATTATGAGTATGCGTGTGTGTTTGTGTGTGTATTATGTGTATGTGTGTGTGTGTTGTGTGTGTATTATGAGTATACATGTGTGTTTGTGCGTGTATTATGAGTATGTGTGTGTATTATGAGTATACATGTGTGTTTGTGTGTGTATTATGTGTATGTGTGTGTGTTTGTGTGTGTATTATGTGTATGCGTGTGTGTTTGTGTGTGTATTATGAGTATGTGTGTATGTTTGTGTGTGTATTATGAGTATGCGTGTGTGTTTGTGTGTGTATTATGAGTATGCGTGTGTGTTTGTGTGTGTATTATGTGTATGTGTGTGTTGTGTGTGTATTATGAGTATACATGTGTGTTTGTGTGTGTATTATGTGTATGTGTGTGTGTGTTGTGTGTGTATTATGAGTATACATGTGTGTTTGTGTGTGTATTATGAGTATGTGTGTGTGTGTTGTGTGTGTATTATGAGTATGCATGTGTGTTGTGTGTGTATTATGTGTATGTGTGTTTGTGTGTGTATTATGAGTATACATGTGTGTTTGTGTGTGTATTATGTGTATGTGTGTGTGTGTGTGTGTATTATGAGTATACATGTGTGTTGTGTGTGTATTATGAGTATGTGTGTGTGTGTGTGTATTATGAGTATGTGTGTGTATTATGTGTATGTGTGTGTGTTTGTGTGTGTATTATGAGTATACATGTGTGTTTGTGTGTGTATTATGTGTATGTGTGTGTGTTGTGTGTGTATTATGTGTATGTGTGTGTGTTGTATGTGTATTATGTGTATGCGTGTGTGTGTTTGTGTGTGTATTATGAGTATGTGTGTGTGTTTGTGTGTGTATTATGAGTATGTGTGTGTGTTGTGTGTGTATTATGTGTATGCGTGTGTGTGTTTGTGTGTGTATTATGTGTATGTGTGTGTGTTTGTGTGTGTATTATGTGTATGTGTGTGTGTTTGTGTGTGTATTATGAGTATACATGTGTGTGTTGTGTGTGTATTATGAGTATGTGTGTGTGTGTTTCTGTGTGTATTATGAGTATGCGTGTGTGTTTGTGTGTGTATTATGTGTATGTGTGTGTGTTGTGTGTGTATTATGAGTATACATGTGTGTTTGTGTGTGTATTATGTGTATGTGTGTGTGTTGTGTGTGTATTATGTGTATGTGTGTGTATGTGTGTGTATTATGTGTATGTGTGTGTGTTGTGTGTGTATTATGTGTATGTGTGTGTGTTGTGTGTGTATTATGTGTATGTGTGTGTTTGTGTATGTATTATGTGTATGTGTGTGTGTTGTGTGTGTATTATGTGTATGTGTGTGTGTTGTGTGTGTATTATGAGTATGCGTGTGTGTTTGTGTGTGTATTATGTGTATGTGTGTGTTTGTGTGTGTATTATGAGTATACATGTGTGTTTGTGTGTGTATTATGTGTATGCGTGTGTGTTTGTGTGTGTATTATGTGTATGTGTGTGTGTTTGTGTGTGTATTATGAGTATACATGTGTGTTTGTGTGTGTATTATGTGTATGTGTGTGTGTTGTGTGTGTATTATGTGTATGTGTGTGTGTTGTGTGTGTATTATGTGTATGCGTGTGTGTTTGTGTGTGTATTATGAGTATGCGTGTGTGTTTGTGTGTGTATTATGAGTATGCGTGTGTGTTTGTGTGTGTATTATGAGTATACATGTGTGTTTGTGTGTGTATTATGTGTATGCGTGTGTGTTTGTGTGTGTATTATGAGTATGCGTGTGTGTTTGTGTGTGTATTATGTGTATGTGTGTGTGTTGTGTGTGTATTATGTGTATGCGTGTGTGTTTGTGTGTGTATTATGAGTATACATGTGTGTTTGTGTGTGTATTATGTGTATGCGTGTGTGTTTGTGTGTGTATTATGAGTATGTGTTTGTGTGTGTATTATGAGTATACATGTGTGTTTGTGTGTGTATTATGTGTGTGTGTTGTGTGTGTATTATGAGTATACATGTGTGTTTGTGTGTGTATTATGTGTGTATGTTTGTGTGTGTATTATGAGTATGTGTATTATGTGTATGCGTGTGTGTTTGTGTGTGTATTATGTGTATGTGTGTGTGTTGTGTGTGTATTATGTGTATGTGTGTGTGTTGTGTGTGTATTATGTGTATGCGTGTGTGTTTGTGTGTGTATTATGTGTATGCGTGTGTGTTTGTGTGTGTATTATGAGTATGTGTATTATGTGTATGCGTGTGTGTTTGTGTGTGTATTATGTGTATGTGTTGTGTGTGTATTATGTGTATGCGTGTGTGTTGTGTGTGTATTATGAGTATACATGTGTGTTTGTGTGTGTATTATGTGTATGTGTGTGTGTGTTGTGTGTGTATTATGAGTATACATGTGTGTTTGTGTGTGTATTATGTGTGTGTGTTTGTGTGTGTATTATGAGTATGCGTGTGTGTTTGTGTGTGTATTATGAGTATACATGTGTGTTGTGTGTGTATTATGTGTATGTGTGTGTGTTGTGTGTGTATTATGTGTATGCGTGTGTGTTTGTGTGTGTATTATGTGTATGCGTGTGTGTTTGTGTGTGTATTATGTGTATGTGTTGTGTGTGTATTATGAGTATACATGTGTGTTTGTGTGTGTATTATGTGTATGCGTGTGTGTTTGTGTGTGTATTATGAGTATGTGTATTATGTGTATGCGTGTGTGTTTGTGTGTGTATTATGTGTATGCGTGTGTGTTTGTGTGTGTATTATGAGTATACATGTGTGTTTGTGTGTGTATTATGTGTATGTGTGTATGTTTGTGTGTGTATTATGAGTATGTGTGTTGTGTGTGTATTATGTGTATGTGTGTGTGTTTGTGTGTGTATTATGTGTGTTGTGTGTGTATTATGTGTATGTGTATTATGTGTATGCGTGTGTGTTTGTGTGTGTATTATGTGTATGTGTTGTGTGTGTATTATGTGTATGCGTGTGTGTTTGTGTGTGTATTATGAGTATGTGTTTGTGTGTGTATTATGAGTATACATGTGTGTTTGTGTGTGTATTATGTGTATGTGTGTGTGTTGTGTGTGTATTATGAGTATACATGTGTGTTTGTGTGTGTATTATGTGTATGTGTTGTGTGTGTATTATGAGTATACATGTGTGTTTGTGTGTGTATTATGTGTGTATGTTTGTGTGTGTATTATGAGTATGCGTGTGTGTTTGTGTGTGTATTATGAGTATACATGTGTTTGTGTGTGTATTATGTGTATGTGTGTGTGTTTGTGTGTGTATTATGAGTATGTGTATTATGTGTATGCGTGTGTGTTTGTGTGTGTATTATGTGTATGTGTTGTGTGTGTATTATGTGTATACATGTGTGTTTGTGTGTGTATTATGTGTATGCGTGTGTGTTTGTGTGTGTATTATGAGTATACATGTATGTGTGTGTGTGTGTATTATGTGTATGTGTGTGTATTATGTGTATGTGTGTGTGTGTGTGTCTTATGTGTATGTGTGTGTGTGTGTGTATTATGAGTATGTGTGTGTGTGTTGTGTGTGTATTATGAGTATGTGTTTGTGTGTTGTGTGTGTATTATGAGTATACATGTGTGTTTGTGTGTGTATTATGTGGGTGTGTTTGTGTGTGTATTATGTGTATGTGTGTGTGTGTTGTGTGTGTATTATGAGTATGTGTTTGTGTGTTGTGTGTGTATTATGAGTATACATGTGTGTTTGTGTGTGTATTATGTGGGTGTGTTTGTGTGTGTATTATGTGTATGTGTGTGTGTGTTGTGTGTGTATTATGAGTATACATGTGTGTTTGTGTGTGTATTATGTGGGTGTGTTTGTGTGTGTATTATGAGTATACATGTGTGTTTGTGTGTGTAATTTGAGTATGTTTGTGTATTATGAGTATGTGTGTGTGTTTGTGTGTGTATTATGAGTATGTTTGTGTGAACCTGTTAGCAAGTCCTGGCCCAAAATTCATGGCTGGGACCTGCTGATCAGCAGTGTCCAATCACAGCCCAGAGCTCTGTGTTGGTAAACAACACAAAGTTCTGTACAGGGGGAGCGAGCTGTCTGTTTCTCATCCCTGCAAAGCAGGGATGAGAAACTAAGGGATCTCCTAGTAAAAGCAGCACACATTACACATAAATAGGCACACATTTAACCCCTTGATTGCCTGAGATGTTAACCCCTTCCCGGCCGCTGTCATTAGTACAATGTCCGTGTATAGTATTATCACCCATCACTCTATTAACCGCTTCTGCACCGTCCTATAGTAAAAATACTGCTAAAGGGCGGCACGGGTGCGCAAAATCAAGTATATATACGTGATTTTGCAGCACTGGGTGGGGGGCACACTTGAGCTGTGCACACGCCTTACCAGCGCCGCCATTTGCGGCCTCAGCTGTCAATCACCGTGTCCCAGCTGGTAATTTCTTGGCAGCACCTGGTGCTCGCCAAGTATCTCCAATCGGGGAGAGATCTGTGTATAAACAACCCAGATCCCTCCCCTGTCAGCTCTTGCACACTGCTTTGTATGGCTCTGCATAGCAGCATGCTCACAGTGAAACACACACAGCACACAATTAACCCTTTGACGGCCCCAGATATTAACCCCTTCCTGCCCGGTGCCATTAGAACAGTGTCAGTGATTTTTATTAGCACTGATCACTGTAATGGTGTCACTGGGGATGTCAGTGACACCAAGTCAGTCCCCCCCCCCCATGTCAGAATGTCCACCGCAGTCTCACTATAATTTGCCGATCGCCGCCTTTACTAATAAAAAAGAAATCCCAGTATCTATACCGCCATTTGTAAACGCTATAACTTTCACATAAACCAATTAATTTCCACGTATTGGGATTTTTTTAGCGAAGACACGGAGCGGAATACATTTATGATGGAATTTTATTTATTATTTTTTTTATTGGACATGTTTAATAGCAAAAAGTCCAAAATATTGTTTTTTTCTCAAAATTATCCATCTTGTTTTGTTTATAGCGCAAAAAATGAAAAACCGCACAGGCGATCAAATACCCCCAAAAGAAAGCTCTATTTGTGGAAAAGAAAGGATGTAAATTTAATTTGGGTGCAGCGTTGTACGACTGCGCAATTGTCAGTTAAAATAACGCAGCGCCTTATCACAAAAAATGGCCTGGTCATGGGGGGGGGGGGGAGTCCTCTGGAGGGTGAGGGGTTAATAACCACTTGAGATCCAGAAGGTTTTACCCCCTTCGTGACCAGGCCGTTTTTTGCTATATCACACTGCGCTACTTTAGCTGTCAATTGCGCGGTCATGCAACACTGCACCCAAAATAAATGTGTATCTTTTTTATGAAAATTATTATTATTATTATTCAGGATTTCTATGGCGCCAACAGTCTGTGCAGCGCTGTACAACGTGAGCTCAGACAGTACAGTTACATTACAAATGAACACAGGAGGGATCAGCTCGTTAGAATCTAAGAGAGCTTTCTTTTGGTTGTATTTGATCAACAATGGTTTTTTTTTTTTTTTTTTAATTCTTGCGACATGAACAAAAAAAAACTGAAAATTAAAAAAAATAAAAAAATAAAAAATACTTTCTGCTATAAACTATATCCAATAAAAAGATTTTAAAAAATCAAATTTCTTCATAAAATTTGGCCAAAATGTATTCCAGGTATTACATTTGATGCTGCTACATGTCTTCGGTAAAACAAAAACAAACAAAAAACCTCAATAAGTGTCTTCTGATTGGTTATAGCGTCTACGAACTCTGGCGTATATACGGGAACTTTTGTTATACTGCTAATGGCGGTGATCGGGGACTTATAATGGAGTTGTGGAAGTGTGGCGGGCAATCTGACACTAGTTGACACTGATTGACTGCCACTGATATCACCAGAGACATTATTAATAGTAGTAGCGTGCAGAGTCATGTAAGTGAACATGTGACAGTATTCTGCTGGAGGCGCAGAGTTCTTGTCTATTAATTGGCCGCCAGCAACAGCAGATGTTACCATAGCAATCAGATCACATCCCGGCTCTCCCCTCCTCCATTCTCTCCTCACATTCCCAGTCAATGAGATTGCATCAGGTGGGGGTGTCTCCTGGCCTCCCTCCCATCACCCTGCATTCCCTCAGTTGCTGCAATCTCTGTGGTTGCATCAACAGCATCTGTGGATCTCTCTGCAGAGTCCCCCCCCCCCCCATCTCTACACCATGAAGACCCTCCTGATCCTCCTGATATCCCTGACCATCCTCTGTACAGATACAGGTGAGAGCTGCCAGTGTGGGGGGGGGGCAAGGCATGGTCTGCTGGGGGCAATCAGATCTGTGTTGGGGGGTAACTGATAGTGGGCAATGAACTTTATTTAGGGAGCTGAGGATCTCTGATGAGGGGGATTCATCTCTAGGTTGGGGGGGGGGGGTCTATGTTGGGAACAATACCAGCCTTGTGGGAAGTTACTGGCTGAAGTTAAAATATTTCTGTTTAAAGTTCTCTGCTGGGGAGGAACTGACTTTAGTAAATACAGGGAAATGCAGCACAAAATGTTACAATGTATCAAGTCATAGCCAATAGTAGCCAATCATGTATGAAGTCGTAGCCAAGCATGTATGAAGTCGTAGCCAATCATGTATGAAGTCGTAGCCAAGCATGTATGAAGTCGTAGCCAATCATGTATGAAGTCGTAGCCAAGCATGTATGAAGTCGTAGCCAAGCATGTATGAAGTCGTAGCCAAGCATGTATGAAGTCGTAGCCAAGCATGTATGAAGTCGTAGCCAAGCATGTATGAAGTCGTAGCCAATCATGTATGAAGTCGTAGCCAATCATGTAGGAAGTCGTAGCCAATCATGTAGGAAGTCGTAGCCAATCATGTAGGAAGTCGTAGCCAATCATGTATGAAGTCGTAGCCAATCATGTATGAAGTCGTAGCCAAGCATGTATGAGGTCGTAGCCAATCATGTATGAAGTCGTAGCCAAGCATGTATGAAGTCGTAGCCAATCATGTATGAGGTCGTAGCCAATCATGTATGAAGTCGTAGCCAATCATGTATGAAGTCGTAGCCAAGCATGTATGAAGTCGTAGCCAAGCATGTATGAAGTCGTAGCCAATCATGTATGAAGTCATAAAACTTTAGAAAGTCAGAGGAAGTTTGTAGACAGTAAATGAGGCTCAGCTGTGCTGCTGTAGAAATGAAAATCCCACCACGCTCAGACTGGCCATGCTGGAACTTGTAGTTCTACAGCAGCAGAGTCCACTTACTGTTGCGTAGTATATTGTTGTGTCATGTGATTTAAATGTCTCCCGTGTCATATGACAGTTGTAGAAGTGTGTGCACGAGTGCGATGACGTCATCGGAATTCCCGCATTCCTTGGCCCCTCCCCCCAGGCTTTGCTCCTTATATTTAGAACTTATAATATAATATTACTAATACTAATATTTCCTATGATGTCATCAATGGCGATCGGCTTTATCTGATGCGATACACTTTGTATAGGAAGTATTATAGAGCTCCATAGTGTCCATTCTGGTGTATAATATATATTGCACAATACAGGGGATTTCCACCTCCATGGTCACATGGGCTCCCCCCTCCCCCCCCCCCCCCCGCCATCTATACTTCATCATTACATCCCTGCTGCAGCTGAGTGGAATCAGTTCTCCTCCTCCTGCACCCCAATAATCACCAATCCCAGGATGATCCCCCTCATATTCCTGTTTACACTGGTGCTGAGAGCCAGCTGGACCTCAGGTGAGAATTGTACAGTAAATCCCATTAACTGCAATCTTTATATAGTATGTTCTATAGACGGCTGTAGAGGAACTCCAAGTCCCAGAATTATTCAAAACTCTTTCCATAGTTTTTATATTTTAGTGTATTATTTGGGTGGAGGTTGGAAAGTTCACCGATCCCTCTCCGGATCTGTAAGGGTATAAATTCAGGGCAATTAGGGTCACATCAGTACAACACGAGGACGTCATTTTGTTTTTGTTTTTAGTTGGCCCATTCAGTTTCTTTCTGAAACTTTCTGTTTCCCTATTGAGTCACTTGACGTGAGTGTGGGAAGATTTAGTCATTTCAGTTTGTGATGAAGTCATTGCAGGTCAGGACATGGACGTAGAGTAGTGGGGTCCCTGCTGTATACGTTGGGGGTATGGGGAAATGGGATTCCTGGTGACTACAGGAGAAACTTCAGGAACTGAAGTCTGGAGGAAAGAAAAGAAAGGAGACACATGGTTGATACCTTTTAATATATCAGGAATAAGGTTCGGTAGGGCAGGATTTTCAATATGAAGCCAAGATCAAGAACATGACCTCAAACTAGCAGGAGGAAAGTTCAAAACTAATCTTAGAGCGTATTATTTTACAGAAAGAGTAGTTGGTGCTTGGAATGGACTTCCAGCAGAGACACAAACAAATCTTAACAAAGTACCAAACAAAAACCCCCTTTATAAATTCAAAAATAAATGTAGGGCAGACTCAGCAGACCACGTGGTCTTTTTTCTGCCATTGCTCTTCTATGTTTTATATATAAATACACTAATGCAGAAGGTTCTAAGAAATGAGAAGGGCTGTATGGAGTCTTGGGGGGGGGGGGGGTCTGTAGAATGGAAGGCTTTTAGAGAATAGAGAGTTTCATAGAGCACAGAAGGGTTGTAGGTAGTGAGAAGGGCTGTATGGAGTCTTGGGGGGGGGGGGGGGTTCTGTAGAACGGAGGGCTTTTAGATAATAGAGAGTTTCATAGAGCACAGAAGGGTTGTAGGTAGTGAGGGGGCTGTATGGAGTCTTGGGGGGTTCTGTAGAACGGAGGGCTTTTAGATAATAGAGAGTTTCATAGAGCACAGAAGGGTTGTAGGCAGTGAGGGGGCTGTATGGAGTCTTGGGGGGTTCTGTAGAACGGAGGGCTTTTAGATAATAGAGTTTCGTAGAGCACAGAAGGGTTGTAGATAGTGAGGGGCAGGGGCGGACTGATCATTTGGAAACTCGGTCACTGCCCGAGGGCCCGGGGTCAGTAGGGGGCCCCATGAGATGCCCCTGGTACCTTTTTCATAGGCTTTTTTGAGTTTGGGCAAGGACACAGGGGCCCCATGATCCCCTATTGCCCGGGAGCCCCATAAGTTGTCAGTCCGCCCCTGGTGAGGGGGCTGTATGGAGTCTTGGGGGGTTCTGTAGAATGGAAGGCTTTTAGATAAGAGAGTTTCGTAGAGCACAGAATGGTTGTAGGTAGTGAGGGGGCTGTATGGAGTCTAGGGGGGGTTCTGTAGAATGGAGGGCTTTTAGCTAATAGAGATAGTTCCTTAGAGCACAGAAGGGTTGTAGGTAGTGAGGGGGCTATATGGAGCCTGGGAAGGTTGGCCGGTAGAATGCGGGGGTTCTAGATAATAATATTAATGGCTCTTTGTGGAGCAATGAAGTGTCTTCAGATGGGTTTACAGTTGGTGGCCTTACCTCATGGTGAGCTTTATGGCTATCTACACCAGAACACGTAGCTAAGCCTCCACTCTGTTTTGTGACACTTCCAAACCATTGTGGTCTGCTGGCAGACTGACTAACACTGCTATGGTCCCCTGCTTAGAAGGTGCTAGAGATCTAGAGAACAGAACCTGCCTGACTGAAAGCTGCCCCATTACATGGATAATGCTGTGGGCTAGAGCAGTGGTATCCAAACTGTGGCCCACGGGCCACATGCGGCCATTTGCTTACCTTTTTAAGCATCATTCCTTCCCACTAACACCAATGGTGAGGCACCATTCCGTCCCACTGACACCAGCAATGAGGCACCATTCCTTTCCACTGACACCAACGATGGGGCATTATTCCTCCCCACTGACATCAACGATGAGGCATTGACACCAATGATGGGGCACCATTCCTTCCACTGAAACAAACGATGAGGCACCATTCCTTCCACTGACACCAATGATGGGGCACCATTCCTTCCACTGACACCAACGATGGGGCACCATTCCTTCCACTGAAACCAATGATGAGGCACGATTCCTTCCCACTGATACCAATGATGGGTCACCATTCCTTCTACTGATACCAGTGATGGGGCACTATTCCTCCCACTGACACCAATGATGGGGCACTATTCCTCCCAATGACACCAATAATGGGGCACTATTCCTCCCACTGACACCAATGATGGGGCACGATTCCTTCCACTGACACCAATGATGGGGCACTATACCTTCCACGGTCCCCAGTGATGGGGCACCATTCCTTCCACTGATACAGATACAAATGATGGGACACTATTCCTCCTCCTACTGACCTCAGGTGCTATGTAATTTTCTTACTCCCTCTGACCACCAAGCCTGAAGCACTAGTTAATTCCATTGACACTGGACACAATCCGGTCCCCCTAAAGTCTGAAGGACAGTAATCTAGGCCTCTGTTAAGAAAGTTTGTAGACCCCTGGGCTAGAGACCAGCTGAAACATGGTCTGACTAAAATCCACTCTATCACTGGAAGAGTGATGTGGGCTAGAAGCCAGCTAGATTGTGGGCCTTACTAAAATCTGCCCCATTATTGAGGCACTGCTGTTGGCTAGAGGACAACTAGAATGTGGCTTGACTAAAATTCACCCAGTCATTGGGGCAGTGATGTGGGCTAGAGGCCAGTTGTAATGTGATCTGCCCAATCTGTGCATTGTTCTGGGCTAGAGGGAGGCCAAAATATGGCCTGACTAAAACCCATGCTATCAATGGGGAACCACTATGGGCTAGAGGCCAACTGGAATGTGGACTGACTAAAATCCATCCTATACCTGGGGCACCACTGTAGGCATGAAGCGACCTGGAACATGGCCTGACTAAAATCTGCCCTATCCCTGGGGTACTGATGTAGGCTGGAGGCCAGTTGTAATGTGGCATGGTAAAATTCCTGAGACCAAGTAGATGGAAGAATAGGATTTTGGAGGGGGGGGCTGTAGCTATTCAGATATGCCATCTCTACATGTGATGGGTAAAAAGCTGGATGATTCTTGAGGGCCATAAAGGACAATTTTTCTGTAAGATCCAGAGGCTGAGGATTGTATAGAACCCGAAAGAAGACCTGTTGTAGAGTCCTGGCCACATAGGCTAACCATATTTCCTCCAGCTCCTAGCAGTTAAAACATGTTCAGTTGATCGCAAGATAGGTAGTTCGGGCGCTCCCACTCTCATCCCAATTTGTGATGAAAAAAATGGACAATTAGTATAGAAACAGGATTTGGACTCATCTTGACTCCAGCAATAAAAGTCCCGGGTAGATTGTGTCCAGCTGTTCCTTTGGTGTGAGGCCTCCTTGGGTGCCATTTTGTCCTCTTGACCATAATTTTATCAATTCCCTTCATAGCTTCACCAGCAACAACCAGTTAATGCCAATAAAGCATTAATAATCCAGATTAGAAGTAAATCATTTTTAAGGGAGCCACCAGAGTTGGGGTGGCTGTAGTCATCCAGATGTTCCATTACGATGTGTTTTGGGTATAAAGCTGGTTGGTTCTTGAGGGTTACGAAGGATGCAGATGCCGAAAAAACACCATAAATCCATTAGAACAATTTTTCTATGAGATCCAGAGGCTGAGAATGGTATTGGGCTCCATAGAGGACCAGTTGTAGAATCCCTGACAGATGATGATGCTGGTGATCCATGGGGTAGGTTTGCTGCTCTGCTGTGAAGCAGAATTCAGGTTTTCTGTAGTCGTTTCTCTTCGTTTCCCAGAATGTTTGCTGCATGTCAGGGACTTTCCAGCCTTGCTGTACTTCACCCTCTGCAAAGAACACATCTTTGAACAGGAAGTCGCCAACACCCATCTGATCTCATCACATGACTGAGCCGTGTAATAGGATCTGAATATCAAGTATCCTTTCTGTAAGGGAGAAAGATTCCGACCCCAAATCCATGGAAAATGTGGAGCCTGTATCTGGTCACACTTCCTCCATGGGGTCAGTCCACCGACATTTCAGTTATAGACGTAGTCTGGTGGTGTCCTGTAATGTTTGATGAAGATGTAAATCCTGTCTGAATGATGTTAGTTTGCTAAAGCGCTGTGTATAATAAACTATTGTGTGACCTAAATGTAAGATTTGGGTAGTTGGGATGTCGTGTGATCAGTAGAAATATGTCATTGTAGATCTAGTTTCATTCCGTGTTATCAATGATAAGTAGTATTCAGCAGTGGCGTCCCGAGGCAGGTGCGGGGGGTGTGCGCCACACTGGGTGACACCTACCGCATGGGGTGACACCGGGACCCGCTCCACGAAAAGGTAAGTTGTAAAGCAAGCTGATGATCCCCGCAGGATGGATCTGATCCATCCTGCAGGGATCATCGGCTGTCTTTACAACTTACCATTTCATGGAGCGGGTCCGGTGTCACCCCGTATAGGTTGCATGCCGATGATCCCCGCAGGATGGATCAGATCTGCGGATTGGGGAGCATAATGGATCGGAGTCCAATCCATTATGCTCAGTCTGCAGATCTGATCCATCCTGCGGGGATCGTCGGCTTTCTTTACAACTTACCTTTTCGTGGAGCGGGTCCGGTGTCACCCCCGTATAGGTTGCATGCTGATGATCCACGCAGGATGGATCGGATCTGCGGATTGGGGAGCATAATGGATCGGAGTCCGATCCATTATGCTCAGTCTGCAGATCTGATCCAACCTGCGGGGATCGTCGGCTTTCTTTACAACTTACCTTTTCGTGGAGCGGGTCCGGTGTCACCCCGTATAGGTTGCATGCCGACGATCCCCACAGGATGGATTGGATCTGCGGATTGGGGAGCATAATGGATTGGACTCTGATTCATTATGCTCAATCTGCAGATCCGATCCATCCTGTGGGGATCGTTGGAGGGGGTGTCACCAAGTGTTCTCGCACCGGGTGACACCAACCCTAGAGACGCCCCTGGTATTCAGTCAGAGACACATGTTCACCAATCAGCATCTGAAAGGCCAGAGCATCTTCTAGGCTAGAGGTGACACCTAGATGGCAACAAAATGTAGTCACCTATGTAGCCAGAGTTTGCCACTTTCTTGAACCTAAAAGAAGAATCCTAGTCAAATTAGCTACAAGAACCAGCAGGAGACCGATAAAAAAGGCTCCAAAAGGTCTGCCAGCTATGACTTATATCCACAGATCAGAGGAATCATATTCATCTCTCATAAAAGCTAAAACATTATTTGCAGAGAGATGAAAATCCTTCCTTCTGATTGGACACTCTGTCGGCTACATCTGCATGTAAAAGTGTATTTGTAGCCTATGTAGAATCCCAGAGAAACACATAAAATGGTTATATGGCACCTGATTGGGACAGCTGAGCAATGATTGGTACTGTTGCGATCAGACTGATGCGCTGGTGTCGGAAATCCTATCCCTGACTTGGTGATCTGAACCGTTTCTGGTTCAATCGAGATTGGGCACTTCAGAACACAGAACGTCCTGTGGGCTGGTACAGGAACCCCCCCCCCCCCCCACAGGGTTGATTGACCAAAGTCTATAGTCCAGCCCACATGCATATTTCAATAAATTGAGGACCCTGAGATATGGAAGTTGTGATTCGTACAGAGCCAGTTCTATTTGACTGATGAATCGTGGACTTTCTCTGGCTTGGTCCAGTTGCAGGATAAATCTTGGTAAAAGTTTTATTTCAGTTTTTATTTCCTTTTTATTTCATAGTGAAAAGCTAATTGTGTCTTTTTGTCTTTTTTGTATTTTCTGTAACTCATATTTTATGCTCCGCCCACTTTCAAGAGTATAAATCATAAATTTAATAAGTGACTTCTGTGTACTAAGCTCGGGTTCATATCTCCGGCGAGATTGTTGTATTGCAGTGTCTATGTGCTCGGTCCAAGTTCATTGCCTATCTGTATGCAATTGCACTGCGTGTTGGCAGATTGCATGCAGATTGTAAAGTAGTAGATCTGCCAGACGGAGATCTGTGTGTGTGTGTGGTGGCCCAACAGACCAGTCTGCGGACAAACTGTTGGGTGGTGGCAAGCTACCGTTTGTGGTGTGTCTGGTGTGTGGACGGTGGAAGAGTGATTAACACCGGGGTTCTAGCTTGTAGGATAGCTGGAGGAATCCTAGAAGGGTGTGTCGATTGCTAGGCTGCTCCCCAACCCTTGTATGTAAGATTCGTATCTGCCTGTGTGTGGTCAGCCAGCTCCCTCTAGTGGTGGTCAGAGGTAGTGCGGGCTGTGAAAGTGTATCAAGACCAGTCTTATATGCTCAAAGTCCCCCTCATTCCCTCTTTACCCCAGTCATGGACGGACCACGGCTCGGTTAGCTAGTCGCTGTGGGCGTGCGTTTTGATTCGTGACATATTGACTTTTATAATAATATACTGTAACATTTGTTCCTTTTTTTGTTGTATCATACAACTGCTGTTCTCTAGCAGCCTCTCCTGTCTGCATGCACTCCAGAGATGGACACGTGGCATTTCTCAGGGCGGTTTGCCTGATGGTGACAACAGTGGATAACGCTTGAGTAACGTGTCTCAGTTGGAGAGATTTACTAAAGCTGGTTCACTGGTGCAGCTGTGCATGGTAGCCAATCAGCTTCTAACCTCAGCTTGTTCAATTGAGCTTTAGGAATAAATCCTGGAAGCGAACCAGAATAGTAAATAAACCCTTGTGGTCTCCATCGGAAGCTCATGTGATATGGTGACAATGCAGGAGCACACTCAGGAGGCAGGGACAGCATGTTGTCTCCTTATAACAGGAAGTACCCGAACAAGGACCTATATGGCAGAATCGCCAGGGATCATTTTAATGAACGCTTTGAATGCAAAAGATTAAAAATGAGTTGTTAAATGATGCTAACTTGTTAAAGTGATATTAAAGGTAGATTTCATGCTATGCTTGCCTGCTGTGGTGCAATTGTCCTTCTCTTCGTGGGTCCCCCACTGGCGTTCCTGGCCCCTCCCTCCTGCTCAATCCTCCATTGCAAGCAGCTCTCTCTGGGGGCACCTGAGCAAAATCGCTCCAGAGCTGCTGCTCTGTGTGTCGATTTGCACCAAACACAGCTCGGCCCAACCCCTGATCTCTCCTCATTGGCTCACTGGCTGTGATTGACAGTAGCAGGAGCCAAAGGCTCCCACTGCTATCTTAGCCAATGAGAATGAAGAGACCTGGGAAAGCCGCTGCCCTCGTGCACATCGCTGGATTGAGGGGGGCTTAGGTAAATGCTGGGTGGGGGGTCTGTTGCAATCATAAGGTTTTGTACCTACTTGCTTGGAATGCATGAAGGTAAAAAAACCTTCAGCCTTTACAACCATTTTAAGGAAAGTTCTTGTGATTAGGTTCACATATTTTTTAAACGCAGTGAGAGCCATATGGCCACCCAGTCCACAGAACTCTGGGCCGGTGGCCTGCTATCTTGTGTCAGCTTCCTGGGGGTTCAGACTTATCTCAGTTCAGAATGTATTGACAGGTATATTTGGCTTCAGTGGACCTCCTTGCAGGTCAACCTGAATATCACCTCCTTCATAGACTTGTTCGGGATTTCACAACCCTATGACAATACTCAACAGAGGTCCTTTTATCTGTTTATTTTTGCAGGGATTGAAGGTACGAAGACTCTCCATTTATATGAAGCAGTCGGCTCATCTGTATTCTTCCCCGGGGAGAAGATTGATAATTTCACATTTTATGACTTTAGAAAAGGGTCACTGCTCATAGTGACATGTCATCATGGGTGCAGGGTACGGGATCCGTACAACAAGCGTGGTGACTTCTTCCAACATAATGGAACATTTCTACTGAATGAGCTAAGAGTGGAGGACAGCGGGATCTTTGAATACGAAATGAATTTCACGATGAAGAGACAGATCCATCTCCATGTGATGGGTGAGTGTGGTATATGAGTCATGACATATGGGGGGTGGTTGGCAAGGGACAAAAATAGGAGCCAAAGAACTCCAATCCGGGACTGGTACTGTAGAAGGTGCTCTCTTTTGGGTGCCTTGATTTTAATGAAGGACAACTGGATCCTATAGTCTACCTTCAGTCTCCACACCACCCCCAGACTTTCTCCCCCTTCTTCCCCTGTAGGCCCCCCAATGTGTTATTTGTTTTAATACCTTTTCTATAGCCTTCAGGCAAGTCATGGGTCCCCCTCCACTTGCCCTCTTCTCCAGGGTAGGCAACCTAATGGATGCAGGGGTGACCTTGGCACCACTCTCTGCACCAGTACAATGTAAATGAAGGGCATAGTGGTGACATCTCTTCAGCAAGCATACCCACTATGCCCTGATTTTACAGTAGAACCCTTAGTCTTCTAAATGAAGTGCCTCTGGGTGCCATTTAACCCCAAGGACCAAAGACTAAGATCTAATGGAGAAGCAGTACGGCAAGGGATGTCTCCAGGCTGTAGGCGAGTAGTCTGAGCTGCTTTTCATGTTCCTATCACAGACTATAGATGCACATATCTGAAGCAGCTCTACTTGTGCCTGACCTTCTGCTTTGCCCAAATGCCAGTCGTTCTGGATGGGCAAAGATCAAACCCTTCCCGGTAGTGATGGACCATCACAAACCCCTTCCACCTTCACCAACTCCTACTGGCCCAGCATTTTAATGGGCTGTATTACTAGCCTATAGGAATTTTGGGAATGTCAGAGGGGACAGCAAAGCCCCATCACTATTAGTTCATGACCACTGGCCTTTGGACAAAGCTGGCACATGGAGTATACTGCAAGTATGTTGGTAGATAGGATTATGATACCAGTACATAGAGACATGAGGAGTAATCTGCAGGTATGTAAGATATATAGGGAATATCGTATACGTACCTATAAGTAGGCAGGGTTATGCAGTAAGTAGGTAAATAAGGATTATCCTGTAGTAATGTAGGTAGTAGAAGTACTCTGTAGTTGTTGGTGGGAGGCACCTGTCTACGTCACAGCTCCCTGCCCAGATCTTTGAAGAGCATTATATGAAAGAACAAATCCCCGGCATCCATTTAGCTTTTCAGGCTCCTCCCTGTTGCCCACTGGGTTCTGCATTACTGTGCAATCTGCTGATCAGGCGGTTGAGCATGCACATCTATAGGGATCCCATGGATGTGTTCTTTTATATAATTCTTGATTGATGGCAGAGATAGATAATATTTCTGAGAGGTGGACAGTGACTGTATGGATCAGGAGGAAAGGAGAATGATGACTGAAGTCATGTTCTAAATTGACTGAAGGCAGTCTGAAGTCTAGTTTACTGCAGCTTCAAATGGTTTTTATTGTAGAGATGCAAGATTGCAGGGCAATGGGAGTAATTCATTTCAACACAGGATACATTCGACAAGTGTGGGGAAAAAAGTAAGTCTTGTGTTCTGTTAATAAGGAGTATTCTGTAGGTAGGTAGGATTACGCTGCAGGTATGTAGGTAGATAAGAAGTATACTACAGGTATGTGGATAGGTAGGTGGGATTACACAGCCAGTATGTAGGTAGATAAAGAGTATCCAGTAGGTAGGTAGATAAGACGTATCCTGTAGGTAGGTAGATAAGAAGTATCCTGCAGGTATGTAGGTAGATAAAGAGTATCCTGTAGGTAGGTAGATAAGAAGTATCCTGTAGGTACTGTATGTAGGTAGAAGAAGTATGCTACAGGTATGTAGGTAGTTAAGGAGCATCCTGCAGGTATTGTAGGTAGTATGCGTATGCTGCAGGTATGTATGTATATAAGAATTATCCTACACATATGTAGATAGCTGGGACTGCTGCAGGTATGTAGGTAGATAAAGAGTATCCTGTAGGTAGGTAGATAAGAAGTATCCTGTAGGTACTGTATGTAGGTAGAAGTATGCTACAGGTATGTATGTAGATAAGAAGTATACTACAGGTATGTGGATAGGTAAGTGGGATTACAGAGCCAGTATGTAGGTAGATAAAGAGTATCCAGTAGGTAGGTAGATAAGAAATATCCTGTAGGTAGAAGAAGTATGCTGCAGGTATGTAGGTAGATATGAAATAATCTGCAGGCATGTAGCTAGGTAGGTGCACATTGCAGGTTTGTAGGCATATAAGAAGTTTCCATGCAGGTATGTATGTAGATAAGAAGTACTGTATATTGCAGATATGTTGGTAGTCATGGAGGTGGGTAGGAGAACGCTGCAAGTATGCAGATGGATAGGGAGTATCCCACACGTATGTACGAAGGTGGAAGAGCAATGTAGGTATGTAGTTAGATAAGGAGCATCCAGCAGGTATGTAGTTAGGAGAGTGCTGCAAGTATGTAGGTAAATAGGAAGTATCCTGAAGGTATGGGGGTAGGTAGAATAATGCGGCAGGTATGTAGGTAGGCAGAGGAACACTGCAGGGATGCAGGTAGGTGGAAGAAAGTAGCAGTATGGAGGTAGATTGGAGAAACGTGCAGAACTGTAGGTAGGTGGCAGAAAGTTGTAGGTATGTAAATAGGTGAAGGGACGCTGCAGGATTATAGGTAGGTGGGAGAAAGTTAGATATGTAGGTAGATTGGAGAACGTTGTAGGTATGTAGGTAGGTGGGAGAAAGTTGCAGGTATATAGATAGATTGGAGGAAGTAGCAGGTATGTAGGTAGGTGGTAGAACGTTGCAGGTATGTAGGTAGATTGGGGAAAGTTGCAGGTATGTAGATAGGTGGTAGAAAGTTGCAGGTATGTAGGTAGATTTGGGAAAGTTGCAGATAGGTAGGTGGCAGAAAGTTGCAAGTATGTAGGTAGATCAAAGAAAGTTGCAGGTAGGTAGGTTGGTAGGTGGCAGAAAGTTGCAGGTATGTAGGTAAATTGAAGAAAGTTGCAGGTATGTAGGTAGGTCAGAGAAAGTTGCAGGTATGTAGGTAGGTCAGAGCAAGTTGTAGGTAGATTGGAGAAAGTTGCAGGAATGTAGGTAGGTGGGAGAAAGTTGCAGGAATGTAGGTAGGTGGGAGAAAGTTGCAGGAATGTAGGTAGGTGAATTGATGCTGCAGGTAGGTAGGTTGGTAGGTGGGAGAAAGTTACAGATATGTAGGTAGATTGTAGAAGGTTGCAGGTATGTAGGTAGGTGGTAGAAAGTTGCAGGTATGTAGGTAGAGTGGAGATGGTGGCAGGTATGTAGGTAGGTGGCAGGAAGTTGCAGGTTCCAACTTTTCAGGCACGGAACGTTCAGCTCGGGCTCCAGGCAGGGAACGTTCAGCTCGGGCTCTTGGCTGGGAACGTTCAGCTCGGGCTCTTGGCTGGGAACGTTCAGCTCGGGCTCCAGGCTGGGAACGTTCAGCTCGGGCTCCAGGCTGGGAACGTTCAGCTCGGGCTCCAGGCTGGGAACGTTCAGCTCGGGCTCCAGGCTGGGAACGTTCAGCTCGGGCTCTTGGCTGGGAACGTTCAGCTCGGGCTCTTGGCTGGGAACGTTCAGCTCGGGCTCTTGGCTGGGAACGTTCAGCTCGGGCTCTTGGCTGGGAACGTTCAGCTCGGGCTCCAGGCTGGGAACGTTCAGCTCGGGCTCCAGGCTGGGAACGTTCAGCTCGGGCTCCAGGCTGGGAACGTTCAGCTCGGGCTCCAGGCTGGGAACGTTCAGCTCGGGCTCCAGGCAGGGAATGTTCCTAGGACTTGCCGGTAATAAGATTTGTGTTTTTGTTCTCTGCAGCTCCGGTGATGGAACCGGTCTTGTTGTTGAAGGAAAATAGAAGCCATTGTCTGGTCATCTTCACATGCCGAGCGGAGGGAGGCGGTCCATTGAACTTCACATTTATGAGGAATGACAATGAGATAGTAGAGAACGCCGTCAGCCTAGACAACTCCATCTCTCTGTCTATGGATGGCAGCGATCCAAAAACATCCGGAAGATTCTCCTGTATTGTGAGAAATATGATCAGCTCCCAGACATCTCCAGCTGTAGAACTGCTGCCTCCAGGTAAATGATTCCTACTGTAAGATAGAAACTGGCTGCTTACTTCAGCACAGGCCCTAAAGTGTAGTTTACACCTATAATACCTTCCCTTGTAAACCCCCTCCCCCCTCCCCTTCATCAACAGGCAATTACAATTCTTCTGTCAAATCATTTTGTTTTTAAGAAATACCTCTTTTGAGGCCAAAAGAGGTAATCACTATGTCTGTCTGCCACTCTTTGCTCTAAGTTTGGTGGGAGGGACCCATAAACAAAAACACATTCCCAGCATCCATGCAGGCTCCTCACTGCTGGCTACTGGGTGCTGCAGACTTTACATGTGCAATCTGCTGATCAGTTGGTTGACCATGCACAGAGTTGTACTGTGCAGATGTAAGTTTGCAAGGAATTAGGAGTAATCAGTTCCAGCACAGGAGAGGAAATACTACATGGCTCAGACAAATGAAAGGAAGACTTTGTAATCCGAGTCTGGCATCAAGTCCATGACACTCCTGGGATATGGATCTGGTCAGGTAAGTAGCAGAGGGGGGTGGTAATAAGTTTCAGCTGGTTTGGTGTTCATGAAATTAACAACAGGTGCACTAGATGGGCAACAATGAGACAACCCCCAAAACAGGAATGGTGTTAGGGATCCGGGTATGACCAGAAATGTGTGGACTGACACAGGGAAACGCAGACTTCAGGTATAGTAAACAATATAATTTATTAAAGGTACAACAAATACAAACGCACAATATAACAAAACCAACTGAGAACAGAATGTACACAGACAAGGGCAGTCAGGGCTGATGAGGTGGAGTGGTCAGGCAGGCCGAGCCCACAGCACGGATTTCCTCAGGGCGCGGGGTCTAAGTCCCAGCCTGCTGTTCACCAGGGCCCCTGATGGTGGGGATGGACTTAGTGCAGACTGGAACCAGGTCGTGACCCCTGAGTGCGTCCGGCTGTGGTAGAGAGTACTGGCAGGGGAGTGCGGGAACGGAGTCTGATGGGAAGAGGCAGGCAGACTTACTGAAGTGATCCGTGCGGGATGGATGGATGGTCGGGTTTAGTGAGTGTAGTCAGGCAGGCCGGGTCGATATCGTGCGGGCAGCAAGGTACAAGGAGCAGGCGGAAGCGTAGTCAGGAATAGCCGAGGTCAGGACAGGCAGAGTTCATGCAGAATCAGGATCAGGCAGCAGCAGACAGGATGCAGGTACAGGGGCTCATGGGAAACAAACACCAAGGCCCTGAACACACTAGTGTGAATGTCTCTGACCAAACAATCAGAAACAGACTTCATGAGGGTGGCCTGAGGGCCCGACATCCTCTAGTTGGCCCTGTGCTCACCATAGAGCTGGATTGGCATTGGCCATTGAACCCCAGAATTGGCAGGTCCACCACTGGCGCCCTGTGCTTTTCACAGAGGAGAGCAGGTTCCCCCTCACAGATGAGAGCAGGTTCCCCCTGAGCACATGTGACAGACGTGAAAGGGTCTGGAGAAGCCGTGGAGAACGTTCTGCTGCCTGTAACATGGTTCGGCATGACCGTTGTGGTGGTGGGTCAGTGATGGTCTGGGGGGGCATATCCATGGAGGGACACAGAGACCTCTACAGGCTAGACCAGGGGTGGGCAACTGTGGCCCTCCAGCTGTTGTAGAACTACAAGTCCCATGAGGCATTGCAAAACTGACAGTTACAAGCATGACTCCCAAAGGCAGAGGCATGATGGGACTTGTAGTTCATCAACAGCTGGAGGGCCACAGTTGCCCACCCCTGGGCTAGACAATGGCACCCTGACTGCCATTAGGTATTGTAACGGAACCGAACCCATACTGTGCTTGGGTATTTCTGTTAGAATACCGCTTCCCCGTCTGAACACCGACAACAGACACCACCGCTGACCATACAAGACTAGATGACACCAGTCTTGAAGTAAACCAGGAGGTAGACTACTTTATCTGAACACAGATACAAGATATATACACTCAGGGGACAACCCCCCCCCCTGCATAATGACACAGGGCGGGGCAATCTACATTTAGTAACAAGAGACACACAAACAGACAGTCCCATCAGGAGGGAGGGCTGCTGGTGACACCCCCCACTAAGCTAATACACACAAACACATACATCCCATAATAGTTTGCTCCCAAGCAAGACACACAATAGAACAATGGGATGCAACCGCATGGCATTAAACAATGAACAACCCCCCACCCCAATATTAGGACAGAACACCCTGTACCCCTAACAGGCACAGGGTGACTTACACATAAGAGGGCTATGGGGAGCTGAGACAGGGGTCTCCCCACCTCTCCAAATTGAGCTGTGTTCCATGGGCCCCCAACTCAAAGTGACTCCCGTCACAGGTATTGGGATGAAATCCTTGGACCCATTGTCAGACCTTATGCTGGTGCAGTGGGTCTTGGGTTCCTCCTGGTGCGGTGGGTCTTGGGTTCCTCCTGGTGCGGTGGGTCTTGGGTTCCTCCTGGTGCGGTGGGTCTTGGGTTCCTCCTGGTGCGGTGGGTCCTGGGTTCCTCCTGGTGCGGTGGGTCCTGGGTTCCTCATGGTGCAGTGGGTCCTGGGTTCCTCCTGGTGCAGACAATGCCCGGCCTCATGTGGGGAGAGTACGCAGGCAGTTCTTGGAGGATGAAGGAATTGATACCATTGAGTGGCCCCCACACTCACCTGACCTAAATCCAATAGAACCCCTCTGGGATGTCATGTTTCGGTCCATCCGACGCCCTCAGGTTGCACCTCAGACTATCCAGGAGCTCAGTGATGCCCTGGTCCAGATCTGGGAGGAAATACCCCAGGACACCATCCGTGGTCTCATTAGGAGCTTCCCCCGACGTTGTCAGGCATGCATACAAGCACGTGGGGGCCACACAGACTACTGAGGACCATTCTGAGTTGCTGCAATGACATCTCAGCACAATGGACTCGCCTGCTGCATCATTTCTTCACTTTGATTTTCGGGGTGTCTGTGAATTCAGTCCTCTGTAGGTCGATCATTTCCATCCAACGATGGGGCGTCCTTACGTTCCTCACCCATCCCCCGTCCATGTCAATATAGAGATCCAGCAGGAGATTCCTCCCCATTGAGGTCTGATGGGTTTTCAGAGTCTTCCTTTCATGTTTGTGAGCCGTGTAGAAGCAAGGCAGGGCTGCAGTATACAGATGGGTCTGTCTTCTATGGAAGGCTACAGAGCACCAATGATGGACAAACTCCTCTAAAATATGAATTATAAAGTCTTTGTAGTCATTTTTGTTTATGTTATATATATGTTGTTTCGATATCTAAAATTGTTGTTTTACAAATGAACATTTAATTCAGGGCATGTCCATAGCCAGGGCTGCTGTTTGAAACCACAGGGCCCCATACAGACAACCTGGGAAGGCCCCCTAAAGAAAACACAGTTTACTTTTGCTTAAGTTACGAATGAACACAGTGAGTACTGGGTACTGATTACTCATTGGTTCATTCAGGAAAGGAAGGGGCTGACAAATGTGAAATATTTACCGGACCCTTCCCCCGCTCTCCATCCTGAAGGATCATATTGTGTGCTTGCAGCTGCCAATGGGAGAGGAGAGAAGCCGGCAGCACTGTGGGGGTGGGGCACACAGGGAATTGTATGGTGCACAGGGAGGGAGTGTATGATGGGGGGGGGGGCAATTACTGGAACCGATCCCAGTATGACTTTCTCTGCAGCAGCTGAAAGCCGACAGGAGGGAGAGGAGAAGAACCCAGGGGAGTGGTTCAAGTAATTGCCCCCTTCCCCCACAGTGCCGATCACCCTCCCTGCCCACATCCAATTCACCCAGCTGCCTGGGCCCCCCTTCTGGCCTGGGCCCCGTACAGGAGGACAGGCGGTAGCCCCTTAGCCACAGCCCTTTCCATAGCACTGGTGTCACAGCAGGAAAGTAAACATGCAGATGATACCCTTCATTGGCTAACTGGATATCGTCTAAAGTTGCTCTCTTGGCATGACCCCTCCATCCGCCCTTTGCCCCCGCCATGCACCAAACTGCTGCTGGGGCCCCCATCCAGGGTGTGATAGAGCTGGCAACGTACTTTTATCCAGTGTTGATGAGGGTAAGGGCCTCTTCCCTGCGACCCCAACTCGGTGCTTGTGGGGATCTGTGAGCGGGGAATGAGAATCTAAAAACCTCTCTTTAAAAAATAAGGGGTATATCGGCCCATCATTGGTATTACTGGGGGGCTACAATTTGGAGACCCCTGGATCTGATCTTCTCAAAATAATTGCCAAATAAATGGTTGTACGTGGTATTCTGTTTTCTAAAAAATTGTAAAAAGGTGTAGTTTTGACCTGTGTTAATCTGTCCTTTGGAGTATACACTCACCGGCCACTTTATTAGGTCCACCTTGCTAGTGCCAAGAAAATCTTCCCCACACCATGACACCACCAGCCTGAATTGTTGATACAAGGCAGGATGGATCCCCCACACCATGACACCACCACCAGCCTGAACCATTGATACAAGACAGGATGGATCCCCCACACCATGACACCTCCACCACCAGCCTGAACCATTGATACAAGGCAGGATGGATCCCCCACACCATGACACCTCCACCACCAGCCTGAACCATTGATACAAGGCAGGATGAATCCCCCACACCATGACACCTCCACCACCAGCCTGAACCATTGATACAAGGCAGGATGGATCCCCCACACCATGACCCCATCACCACCAGCCTGAACCATTGATACAAGGCTGGATGGATCCACCACACCATGACACCACCACCCTGAACCGCTGATACAAGGCAGGATGGATCCCCCACACCATGACACCACCACCAGCCTGAACCATTGATACAAGGCAGGATGAATCCACTGCACCATGACACCACCACCCTGAACCGTTGATACAAGGCTGGATGGATCCACCACACCATGACACCACCAGCCTGCACTGTTGACACAAGGCAGGATGGATCCACCACACCATGAGACCACCATCACCATCCTGAACCGTTGATCTAAGGCTGGATGGATCACCCACACCATGACACCACCACCAGCCTGAACCGGTGACACAAGGCAGGATGGATCCAACACACCATGACTCCACCACCACCAGCCTGAACCATTGATACAAGGCTGGATGGATCCACCACACCATGACACCACCACCATCAGCCTGAACCGGTGACACAATGCTCGATGGATCCCCCACACCATGACACCACCACCACCAGCCTGAACCGTTGCTACAAGGCTGGATGGATCCCCCACACCATGACACCACCACCACCAGCCTGAACCGTTGCTACAAGGCTGGATGGATCCATGCTTTCATGTTGTTTACACCAAATTCTAACCCTACCATCTGAATGTCGCAGCAACCAGTCTGCCCATTCTCCTCTGACCTCTGACATCAACAAAGCATTTTCCTCCACACAACTGCCGCTCACTGGGTATTTTCTCTTTTTCGGACCATTCTCTGTAAACCCCAGAGATGGTTGTGCGGGAAATCCCAGGAGATCAGCAGTTTTTGAAATACTCAGACCAGCCCGCCTGGCACCAACAACCATGCCACATTCAAAGTCACTTTCTTCCCCATTCCCATGATCAGTTTGAATTTCAGCAAGTGGTCTCCACCAGGTCCAGATGCCTAAATGCATTAGGTTGCTGCCATGTGATTTGTGTTACCGAGCAATTGGACAGGTGGGCCTAATAAAGTGGTCGATGGGAGTAAAGCCCCACTGAGTCTTTGCTTTTGTTGTGTTCCTCTGTAGTGACCCTGAAGTTGAGGATTATGAGGCTCTTTGTGATCGGTTTCCTGTGTCACTGGATCTCCGCCGTGTGCATCCTATGTATGAAATACATCTGCAAGAAGTGGAGGAAAGAGAATCAGGAAGAGGAGGAAATTATCGATGGACCAAAGACTCTACAGAGCCAAGCTGACCAACATAAAGGTCCCCGATACCGAGACACAGGTAACAGCGACTCACATGTCATCTGCTGCCCGTCTGGGTGGAGGTGCCCAAATCACACCCCTTCTACAGGTTGGTTCCATGCAAGCCCTGCCTCTAAGTATGTAGGGGCCACACATTCGGGACCCTGATCCATACGATTTATGCTTTCTGAACGACTGTGAATGAACAGTATATGTCAGAGCTATATAAATGTATAATAATAATATTGCGTGACTGTGGGGGAGGGGACATTAGAGTGTAAGCTCCTCTGGTGCAGAGACTGATGTGACTGGTTCAGTGATCTCTGTACAGCGCTGTGGTATATGCCAGAGCTATATAAATGTATAATAATAATAGTGTGTGACTGTGGGGGAGGGGACATTAGAGTGTAAGCTCCTCTGGTACAGAGACTGATGGGACTGTGGGGGAGGGGACATTAGAGCGTAAGCCCCTCTGGTACAGAGACTGATGTGACTGTGGGGGAGGGGACATTAGAGTGTCAGCTCCTCTGGTACAGAGACTGATGTGACTGTGGGGGAGGGGACATTAGAGTGTAAGCTCCTCTGGTACAGAGACTGATGGGACTGTGGGGGAAGGGACATTAGAGTGTAAGCTCCTCTGGTACAGAGACTGATGGGACTTTGGGGGAGGGGATGCTAGAGTGTAAGCTCCTCTGGTACAGAGACTGATGGGACTGTGGGGGAGGGGACATTAGAGAGTAAGTTCCTCTGGTACAGAGACTGATGGGACTTTGGGGAGGGGACATTAGAGTGTAAGCTCCTCTGGTACAGAGACTGATGGGACTTTGGGGAGGGGACATTAGAGTGTAAGCTCCTCTGGTACAGAGACTGATGTGACTGGCTCAGTGATCTCTGTACAGCGCTGCGGTATATGTCAGAGCTATGCACTGTAAATGTATAATAATATTGTGATCCGGAATATATTTCTTCAGATCAGATGTTGCATTTCATTAAAGCTCATTCTCACTCTCTCTGTGTTTTAGTGAACAAGGACAGGACTCTCAGTCTGGTCAGCAGAACCTTCAGTATTGTGGACCGTCTTCTCGGGTTCTTGAAGGAACTTGCTGTGCTGGTCATCTGTGTGGATGGTAAGGAACATTCGTCTGTCACAGCCTTGCAATGGCTCCAGGGAGAGTCAGAACATTTCTGCTCCGTCATGTGAGGTCAGTGCAAGGATCTTCCTTCATAGAGACGTCGGAGATACATGTGTATCCTGAAAGATCGGTCCTGTGCAGCATTGTACTTCCTATACCTGTATTACCTGTGTCCCCGTCCTCCTGCATCTGCACCATGGTAGCCACTTCATTATATACTGTATATACACGGCTCCAAAAAATTAAAGGAAGACTCTGAGAACCCATCAGACCTCAATGGGGAGTAATCTCCTGCTGGATCTCTATACTGACATGGACGGGGGATGGGTGAGGAACGTAAGGACGCCCCATCGTTGGATGGAAATGATCGACCTACAGAGGACTGAATTCAAAGACACCCCGAAAATCAAAGTGAAGAAATGATGCAGCAGGCGAGTCCATATTGGTGAAATGTCATTGCAGCAACTCAGAATGGTCCTCAGTAGTCTGTGTGGCCCCCACGTGCTTGTATGCATGCCTGACAACGTCGGGGGAGGCTCCTAATGAGACCACGGATGGTGTCCTGGGGGATTTCCTCCCAGATCTGGACCAGGGTATCACTGAGCTCCTGGACAGTCTGAGGTGCAACCTGAGGGCGTCGGATGGACCGAAACATGACATCCCAGAGGGGTTCTATTGGGTTAAGGTCAGGCGAGCGTGGGGGCCATTCAATGGTATCAATTCCTTCATCCTCCAGGAACTGCCTGCATACTCTCCCCACATGAGGCCGGACATTGTCCTGCACTAGGAGGAACCCAGGACCCACTGCACCAGAAGGAACCCAGGACCCACTGCACCAGGAGGAACCCAGGACCCACTGCACCAGGAGGAACCCAGGACCCACCGCACCAGTGTAGGATCTGACAATGGGTCCAAGGATTTCATCCCGATACCTAATGGCAGTCAGGGTGCCATTGTCTAGCCTGTAGAGGTCTGTGTGTCCCTCCATGAATATGCCTCCACTGACCATCATTGACCCACCATCATAATGGTCATACTGAACCATGTTACAGGCAGCAGAACGTTCTCCACGGCTTCTCCAGACCCTTTCATGTCTGTCACATGTGCTCAGGGTGAACCTGCTCTCATCTGTGAAAAGCACAGGGTGCCAGTGGTGGACCTGCCAATTCTGGGGTTCAATGGCAAATGCCAATCCAGCTCTATGGTGCCGGGCAGTGAGCACAGGGCCCACTAGAGGACGTTGGGCCCTCAGGCCACCCTCATGAAGTCTGTTTCTGATTGTTTGGTCAGAGACATTCACACCAGTGGCCTGCTGGAGGTCATTTTGTAGGGCTCTGGCAGGGCTCATCCTGTTCCTCCTTCCACAAAGGAGCAGATACCGGTCCTGCTGATGGGTTAAGGACCTCCTATGGCCCTGTCCAGCTCTCCTAGAGGAACTGCCTGTCTCCTGGAATCTCCTCCATGCTCTTGAGACTGTGCTGGGAGTCACAGCAAACCTTCTGGCAATGGCATGTATTGATGTACCATCCTGGAGGAGTTGGACTGCCTGTGCAACCTCTGTAGGGTCCAGGTATGGCCTCATGCTACCAGTAGTGACACTGACCCTAGTCTAATGCAAAACGAGGGAAAAACAGTCAGAAAAGATGAGTAGGGAAAAAACTTTCAGCGGCCTCCACCTGTAAAACCATTCCTGTTTTGGGGGTCATCTCATTGTTGCCCATCTAGTGCACCTGTTGTTAATTTCATGAACACCAAAGCAGCTGAAACTGATGAACAACCCCCTCTGCTACTTACCTGACCAGATCCATATCCCAGGAGTGTCACTGACTTGATGCCAGACTCGGATTACAAAGTCTTCCTTCCATTTGTTTGAGCCGTGTGTATTTGTGTGTGTGTGTATATATATATATACACTATATTGGCCTCAGTATTGGTCGGCCGGCCTTTCCCCACACATGACCTTTTTAATGCCCCCCCAGTCTTAGTCCGTAGGGTTCAATATTGAGTTGGCCCCGCCCTTCCCACACACATGACCTGTAATGGCCCCCCCAGTCTTAGTCCGTAGGGTTCAGTATTGAGTTGGCCCCGCCCTTTGCAGCTATAACAGCTTCAACTCTTCTGGGAAGGCCGTCCACAAGGTTTAGGAGGGTGTCTATGGGAAGGTTGGACCATTCTTCCAGAAGCACATTTTGTCAGGTCAGGCACTGATGTCGGGGGAGGGGGCCTGGCTCGCAGTCTCCGCTCTAATTCATCCCAAAGGTGTTCTATGGGGTTGAGGTCAGGACTCTGTGCAGGACAGTCAAGTTCCTCCACCTCAAACTGGCTCCTCCATGTCTTTATGGACCTTGCTTTGTGCACTGGTGTGCAGTCATGTTGGAACAGGAAGGGGCCATCCCCAAACTCTTCCCGCAAAGTATTGCACTCCTGAACCCTGCACCCTGTGTGTATCACACTCCTGAACCCTGCCACTCTGTCTTATAAACTCCTGAACCCTGCACGCCGTGTGTACGGTGCTCCTGAACCCTGTACCCTGTGTGTATGGCACTCCTGAACCCTGCACCCTGTGTGTATGGCACTCCTGAACCCTGCACCCTGTGTGTATGGCACTCCAGAACCCTGCACCCTGTGTGTATGGCACTCCTGAACCCTGCACCCTGTGTGTATGGCACTCCTGAACCCTGCACCCTCTGTGTATGGCACTCCTGAACCCTGCACCCTCTGTGTATGGCACTCCTGAACCCTGCACCCTCTGTGTATGGCACTCCTGAACCCTGCACCCTCTGTGTATGGCACTCCTGAACCCTGCACCCTGTGTGTATGGCACTCCTGAACCCTGCACCCTGTGTGTATGGCACTCCTGAACCCTGCACCCTGTGTGTATGGCACTCCTGAACCCTGCACCCTGTGTGTATGGCACTCCTGAACCCTGCACCCTGTGTGTATGGCACTCCTGAACCCTGCACCCTGTGTGTATAGCACTCCTGAACCCTGCACCCTGTGTGTATGACACTCCTGAACCCTGCACCCTGTGTGTATGGCACTCCAGAACCCTGCACCCTGTGTGTATGGCACTCCTGAACCCTGCACCCTGTGTGTATGGCACTCCTGAACCCTGCACCCTGTGTGTATGGCACTCCTGAACCCTGCACCCTGTGTGTATGGCACTCCTGAACCCTGCACCCTGTGTGTATGGCACTCCTGAACCCTGCACCCTGTGTGTATGGCACTCCTGAACCCTGCACCCTGTGTGTATGGCACTCCTGAACCCTGCACCCTGTGTGTATGGCACTCCTGAACCCTGCACCCTGTGTGTATGGCACTCCTGAACCCTGCACCCTGTGTGTATGGCACTCCTGAACCCTGCACCCTGTGTGTATGGCACTCCTGAACCCTGCACCCTGTGTGTATGGCACTCCTGAACCCTGCACCCTGTGTGTATGGCACTCCTGAACCCTGCACCCTGTGTGTATGGCACTCCTGAACCCTGCACCCTGTGTGTATAGCACTCCTGAACCCTGCAATGGCACTCCTGAACCCTGCACCCTGTGTGTATAGCACTCCTGAACCCTGCACCCTGTGTGTATGGCACTCCTGAACCCTGCACCCTGTGTGTATGGCACTCCTGAACCCTGCACCCTGTGTGTATAGCACTCCTGAACCCTGCACCCTGTGTGTATGGCACTCCTGAACCCTGCACCCTGTGTGTATAGCACTCCTGAACCCTGCACCCTGTGTGTATAGCACTCCTGAACCCTGCACCCTGTGTGTATAGCACTCCTGAACCCTGCACCCTGTGTGTATGGCACTCCTGAACCCTGCACCCTGTCTGTATGGCACTCCTGAACCCTGCACCCTGTGTGTATAGCACTCCTGAACCCTGCACCCTGTGTGTATGGCACTCCTGAACCCTGCACCCTGTGTGTATGGCACTCCTGAACCCTGCACCCTGTGTGTATAGCACTCCTGAACCCTGCACCCTGTGTGTATAGCACTCCTGAACCCTGCACCCTGTGTGTATAGCACTCCTGAACCCTGCACCCTGTGTGTATAGCACTCCTGAACCCTGCACCCTGTGTGTATAGCACTCCTGAACCCTGCACCCTGTGTGTATAGCACTCCTGAACCCTGCACCCTGTGTGTATAGCACTCCTGAACCCTGCACCCTGTGTGTATGGCACTCCTGAACCCTGCACCCTCTGTGTATGGCACTCCTGAACCCTGCACCCTGTGTGTATAGCACTCCTGAACCCTGCACCCTGTGTGTATAGCACTCCTGAACCCTGCACCCTGTGTGTATAGCACTCCTGAACCCTGCACCCTGTGTGTATAGCACTCCTGAACCCTGCACCCTGTGTGTATAGCACTCCTGAACCCTGCTACAATATGCGTTATGCACTCCTACACTGTATACACTTTAGTGTACATTTCATACTGCTGTCCACTGCACTGTGTACATGGCATACTCCTTACCACTGGACACTTAATGCTGTATTTTCCATTACATACCTATGAAGTGTTTATTGTCATAACCGTTGCTGATTGCTATGGAATAACTGCAGGGTCGGATCTAACCTGTCTGATTTGGGGGTGCTGTAATAATGTCGGGGGGGGGGGGCAGAGGATGCAAGGTCAGCAGGGCAGTGTATAAGAGCAGCGTACAGGGGGTCAGGAGTTTGTAGGGCAGTGTACAAGGGTCAGCATGGCAGAGGACAGGTGTCAGCATGGCAGAGGACAGGGATCAACAGGACAGAAGACAGGGGTCAGCAGGGCAGAGGACAGGGATCAACAGGACAGAAGACAGGGGTCAGCAGGGCAGAGGACGGGGGTCAGCATGGCAGAGGACAGGGATCAACAGGACAGAAGACAGGGATCAGCAGGGCAGAGGACGGGGGTCAGCAGGGCAGAGGACGGGGGTCAGCAGGGCAGAGGACGGGGATCAACAGGACAGAAGACAGGGGTCAGCAGGGCAGAAGACGGGGGTCAGCATGGCAGAGGACAGGGATCAACAGGACAGAAGACGGGGGTCAGCAGGGCAGAGGACGGGGGTCAGCATGGCAGAGGACAGGGATCAACAGGACAGAAGACGGGGATCAGCAGGGCAGAGGACGGGGGTCAGCAGGGCAGAGGACGGGGATCAACAGGACAGAAGACAGGGATCAACAGGACAGAAGACGGGGGTCAGCATGGCAGAGGACAGGGATCAACAGGACAGAAGACAGGGGTCAGCAGGGCAGAGGACGGGGGTCAGTATACCTGAGATCAGTACCCCTCCACACAGTGTGTAGCCAGCTACTGCAGCTGCCAATCCAAACAGGAAATTTCACAATCAGAACTGCAACTGCAGCCAGCTACACATTGTGTGGAGGGGTACTGATCTCCGCTATGTGTCATGTGTGAGGAGGAGATCTGTGGAGTGCCTTGTGTGCAGTGCAGGCAGTGCCAGGACAAGGTCGCCTAGCATTCAAGGTGATGGTGACAAACTGTGCCCCCCCTGAAAAGCACTAATCAACACACTTACCCCCTAAGCATAAACACAGTTTAACACCCCCCCCCCCCTCCAGTATAAATCTTTGCTCCCAATCCCACCTTCCAGCTCAAATACCCCCAATCCTGAACAAATCTTCCATGTCGCAAAAATCGCCCCTATTTTTACTTCCAAATCCCCCCTCCTAGTACAAACCCTCTCCCCCTAATCCCCCCTCCTAGTATAAACCCTCTCCCCCAAATCCCCCCTCCTAGTACATACCCTCTCCCCCAAATCCCCCCTCCTAGTACAAACCCTCTCCCCCAAATCCCCCCTCGTAGTACAAACCCTCTCCCCCAAATCCCCCCTCCTAGTACAAACCCTCTCCCCCAAATCCCCCCTCCTAGTACAAACCCTCTCCCCCAAATCCCCCCTCATAGTAAAAACCCTCTCCCCCAAATCCTCCCTCCTAGTACAAACCCTCTCCCCCAAATCCTCCCTCCTAGTACAAACCCTCTCCCCCAAATCCTCCCTCCTAGTACAAACCCTCTCCCCTAATCCCCCCTCCTAGTACAAACCCTCTCCCCCAAATCCCCCCTCCTAGTACAAACCCTCTCCCCCAAATCCCCCCTCCTAGTACAAACCCTCTCCCCCAAATCCCCCCTCCTAGTACAAACCCTCTCCCCCAAATCCTCCCTCCTAGTACAAACCCTCTCCCCCAAATCCCCCCTCCTAGTACAAACCCTCTCCCCCAAATCCCCCCTCATAGTACAAACCCTCTCCCCCAAATCCCCCCTCATAGTACAAACCCTCTCCCCCAAATCCCCCCTCATAGTACAAACCCTCTCCCCCTAATCCCCCCTCCTAGTACAAACCCTCTCCCCCAAATCCCGACTCCTAGCGTAAATCATCTCCTCACATCCCCCTCCTAGCACAAATATTCCCTTGAGTACAAATCCCCCTCCCAACAAAAAAAATAATATCTTCTAGTACAAATCCCCCCCCCCATCCCCCCCCTACTAGTACAAATCCTCCCCCCCAAACCTCCCTAGTGCAAATCCCTCCAATCCCCCATCCTAGTACAAATTCCCCCCCCCCCCCCCTCATCCTCCCGTCTAGTACAAATACCCCATTCTATTCTTTTCTATTCTATTCTAATTCTATTGTATTCTGTGTTATTTGATTCTAATCAGTTCTATTGTATTCTGTTTTATTACATTCTAACCTTCAGTTTATTTTATTCTATTCTATTCTGTTCTATTCTGTTCTTGTTGAAGTCAAATCCATTAAAAAGGATTGAAAAAAGAAATATCTGGCGTTATTTATGGAAGTTTCTTTTTCTCCCGATGTTGCAGTTTATGACGTCCTTCTCTGTCTATTGTTTTGTGTTTCAGGAGAGATTATCCCGGTGTGGGTCTGCTTCCTGCCGGTAATCTTTCTGCTCTGTAGAGTGTTCTACTGGATCTTCTTCTTCATCAACAAATCCAGAAAATTGAGTGAGTGTTGCTAAAGATCGCTGTCCTGACTGTGTGCTGTACGGTTGTGGCCAATAGGGGGCAATCCATACAGAGGAATTGGCATGTTTTGTGGTGTTTACTGTATCGTGACCCGGGGTCATTGATCGTGAGCTGCCCCGGCCGCGTGTCGGTGTACGAGGCGGCATCAAAACGTTTCGAGACTGGTTTTGTAACAGGCCAACAGATTGCAGCACGAGGCTGCACGCACAGTCACAGGGAGCACGACCTGTGCAAGTCAGTGTGCCAAAAGACATGGTCCTGTGTACATCGGGAGCTGTGCCACTGGTGCTGTTCTGACCACGTGTGTCTGCTATTTCATCATGGACAGCATGTTAGAATGAAGAGCAAACGTGAAATTCTGCGTGAAACCGGGCAAGTCGCTGGATCTCGCCAATGTTGTCACACGGCGACCTTTGAGCCGGATCTCCATCTTCGGGAAGAGGGCATTTTTGGGGGGTGGAGCTTGTTGAAGGTCTTCCTGATCTCTGGTCATCTTCCGGTGATGCTCTTCCGCTCTTGAAGCGTGCGTCCCGCTCCAAACACCTCAAACGACTCATCGCAGCGTCGCCGTAAACTCACCAGGTCATGTGCGGCAGATTTGCCCAATTTCACGCAGAATTTCTTGCTGCCCATGATGAAATAGCAGACGGGGTAACACACGTGGTCAGAAGGGCACCAGTGGCACAGCTCCCGATGTACACAGGACCATGTTTTTTGGCACACTGATTTGCACAGGTCGTGCTCCCTGTGACTGTGAGTGCAGCCTCGTGTTGCCATCTGTTGGCGTGTTACAAAACTAGTCTCGAAACGTTTTGATGCCGCCTCGTACACCGACACGCGGCCAGGGCAGCTCACGATCAATGACCCCGGGTCACGACCATGTTTTTTGGCACACTGACTTATGCAGGTGGGTGCTCCCTGTGACTGTGCGTGCAGCCTCGTGCTGCCATCTGTTGGCGTATTACAAAACTAGTCTCGAAACGTTTGGATGCTGCCTCGAACACCGACACGCGGCCAGGGCAGCTCACGACCAATGACCCCGGGTCACGACCATGTTTTTTGGCACACTGACTTATGCAGGTGGGTGCTCCCTGTGACTGTGCGTGCAGCCTCGTGCTGCCATCTGTTGGTGTGGTACAAAACTAGACGATCTCCTAATCTAAATTTTTCACCTTTTTGGGGAAGAACGCACATGTGTTTTTTTTTTTGGTACATTCTTTTTATTTAACCCCTTGGCGCCGGCGCTTCCCGGCCCTTTAACCACTTGCCGCCCAGCCACTGTAGATATACTGCGGCAGGGCGGCACTCGCAGGCAAAACCACATTTTAAAACGTGTGTTTTGTAAACAGATAGGGGGCGCGCGCGAGGCGCGCCGCCGCCCTATCTGTCCCGCCAATCACAGCCGCAGATGTGAGTCGCCGGATCACAGCCGATCCTTACCGGCTGTTTCCCAGCGATCAGCGGCAAACAGTGACAGAGAGCACAGCTGCAGTAGCTGTGCTGTCTGTCACTTCCCTGTCCGCTCGAGGATGAGCTGATCGAGAGAGAATAGTTTCTCTTTCTCGATCAGCCTTGTCCCGCCCAGTACACACCCCCGCCCCGCCCCGCCCCCTAGTAAAACACTCCCCCTCACGCCTATAACCCTTCCCTGCAAAATAAAGTTAACCCCTTCCTCCCCAGTGCCATTAGTACAGTGTCAGTGTTTTTTTTTTTTTGCACTGATCACTGTATTGGTGTCACTGGGGATGTCAGTGACCCCAAGTCAGTACCCCCCAATGTCAGAATGTCCGCCGCAGTCCCGCCATAAGTCCCTGATCGCCGCCATAAGTCGCTGGTCGCCGCCATTATTGGTATTAAAAAAAAAACTAAAAATCCCAGTATCTTTCCCGCCATTTGTAAACGCTATAACTTTCACGTAAACTAATTAATTTACACGTATTGGGATTTTTGTAGCAAAGACATGTCGCAGAATGCATTTTGGCAGAAATTTATGACTAAATTTGATTTTTGCATTTTTTTTTTTTAACTGGACATGTTTTATAGCAAAATGTCCAAAATATTGTTTTTTTTTTTCCTCAAAATTGTCAGCCTTTTTTTTTATAGCGCAAAAAATAAAAAGCGCACAGGTGATCAAATACCACCGAAAGAAAGTTCAATTTGTGTGAAAAAAAGGACGTACATTTTGTTTGGGTGCAGCATTGCATGACCGCGCAATTATCAGTTGAATTAGTGCAGCGCCGAGTAGCAAAAAGAGGCGTGGTCATTAAGGGGGGTAAATCCTCTGGAGGTCAAGTGGTTAAGAGTTTCAGAAGCTGGAAGGCGGGGCGGGGTTTAGGGTCATGTGACCGCCATGATTCACCATCACGGCGGTCACATGATTGGAAAAGGTCCCGGTCGAAAGGGGAGATCGGGACCTTTCCGTGAGTTACGGACATATGTGCTGGGAGCGCGCAGGGCGCACATGTATTTTCTAATGGCGCGCAAATATGCGGCCGCTCGGCATCAAGGCCCAGACGTTGAGAGGCCTCCTGTTTGCGGCCGCTCGGCAACAAGTAGTTAAAACAATAAAAAAAGGGTAACAAATGCAAGACAGGAAATTGTCTAGTTTTGTAACACGCCAGCAGATGGCAGCACAAGGCTGCACGCACGGTCACAGGGAGCACCCGCCTTCATAAGTCAGTGTACATCGGGAGCCTCGTACAGGCAGGCAGTTACTGAATGGCAGGAAGGATGAACTACAGCTAAATATCGGATCTCTGCAAAAGAAGACGTAACTAAACTCACCTCTCCGGTGGCCCATGACCTCCATCCATGCGGCAGCCTCGGTCGGCACTTCCTGGAGTGTCGGATTCCTGTGTCCCCTTCCATGCCACAGTCCCATCCCCCACCCCCTACAACACAGCTGGACCCTGTAAGGGGCCGGAGGACAAAATCCAAAAGGGACTCAATCATCCAACAATCCCAGAAGTGACAGATAAGTGCCGGCCGTTCCTTTTCTAATGAAAATTTGAACAAAATTTATGTCATTCACAGATTCAAATGTATCCGAATTTCAACGAATCCCAAAAAAAAAAAAATTATGAAACAAATGATCTGAATTTAAATAAAAAAATGAATTAGCATTTGAAAATAAATTAGAATTAAAAAAAAAAAAAAGGAATTTGAAATGGAAACATTTTGCAATAAACACAGTGAGGAATAAAAGTACAATAAGGTAATGATTCCTACTTAGACTGCTTTTTAAAATGGAATAGACTAGAATAGAATGGAAAACGAAAGAACAGAGCAGAATAAAATAAAGCAGAATAGAACAGAATACACTGGAAATTAAAAAATACAATAGAACAGGATAGAATAAGGTAACACAGAATAGAAAAGTAGATAAAGGAATAGAATAGAACAGAATAAAGCAGACTAGAATAGAATAGAAAATAAAGGAACAGAATAAAACAGAATAGAAAATAAAGGAACAGAATAGAGTAAAATAAACTAGAATAGAAAAAAATAATAGAATAGAATAAAGCATAGTAGAATAGAACATAAAGGAATAAAACAGAATAGACTATAACAAAGCATTAAAAAATACAATAGAACAGGATAGAATAAGGTAACAGAGAATAGAAAAGTAAATAAAGGAATAGAATAGAATAAAGCAGACTAGAATAGAATATAAAATAAAGGAACAGAATAGAATAGACTAGAATAGAGTAAAATAAACTATAATAGAAAAAAGCAGAATAGAAAAAATAATAGAATAGAATAAAGCATAGTAGAATAGAACATAAAGAAAGAGAACAGAACAAAACAGAATAGAATAGAAAATAAAAGAATAGAAAATAATAGAATCGAATAAAGGTGAATAGAATAGAAAATAATATAGAATAGAATAAAACAGTAGAATAGACTAGAATAGAATATAAAACAGAATACAATATAATAAAGCAGAGCAGAATAGAAAATAAAGGAAGAGAACAGATTAAACAGAACAGAATAGAACAGAAAATACAAGAATAGAATCGAATAAAGGTGAATACAATAGAAACTAAAGGAATAAAACAGAACAGGATAGACTAAAAATAGAATAGTATAAAAAAGAATAGAATAGAAAGGAATAGTCTTTTTTTGGAGTTTTTTTATAATGTATGTTCTAGTTGTGTCCATGGCAATGATGGAAGTCACGTGGAAATCATCCGTCCAATCCAATTCATGAGATCGTTGTCTTTGTTTATCGATCGTTCCTCAGATATAAGAGCCCCTCATGTTGTGGAAGTCGCCATGACCGTCTCCAATCTGATTGTGGTTCCTGCGTTCTGCATGGCAGTCCTGGTGATCCTCTTCGTACGCTGTGAGTAGACGGGGAGTATCGTGGCTCTTTGTTCGGTTTTCTCTCTGTTGGGGGGGTTGGGCACATCCGCAGGCTGACCACGTCTGTCTTCTCCACCCGCGTGGCTGAAGGACCGGCCCCAACCTGCCTGCCGGATGTTCGCTGGATGCCGGCCAATGGCGGTACCTTGTTGTGGACGGACACAATACAGAGGACGGCTCTTTGCCCCGCCCATGTGTGGCCTCTGCTGGCCAATGTGGCTCGGGGTCGTCAGCCGCCAGTATTTAGGCTGATTACAGACGGTCCATAAATATCTGCTACAGACAGCGGCAGCTCAGACCATGGCTGGTGTGTGGACTGCGCATGCACAGATCCGAAGCCAAGAGAGCTTGGGCGGGGCTTTGGCGGGGGGCGGGCATCATGGCACCACTTGGTACCTTTAATGAATTACAGCAGGACTGGAGAGGGAGCCCCCCCTTACAGAGTTCCCCTTTACATCAGAGTCTTCAGGATTCCCCCTTACAGTACAAGGGCAATTCTGCAGACCCTGATGTACGGGGGAACTCTGATGTACGGGGGAACTCTGCAGACTCTGATGTACGGGGGAACTCTGCAGACTCTGATGTACGGGGGAACTCTGCAGACTCTGATGTAGGGGGGAACTCTGCAGACTCTGATGTAAAGGGGAACTCTGCAGACTCTGCTGTAAAGGGCAGTGCTGCGGACCCTGATGTAAAGGGCAACTCTGCGGACTCTGGTGTACAGGGGAACTCTGCAGACTCTGCTGTAAAGGGAAATTCTGCAGACTTTGCTGTAAAGGGCAATTCTGTGGACTCTGATGTAAAGGGGAACTCTGCAGACTCTGATGTATGGGGGAACTCTGCACACTCTGATTTGCTGGCTGACAAGTGCAGGTTGTTATGCTTTGTGTCATTAAGTTCGATGAGTGACCGATCGCTCGGCACGTCTGATGGTTACATTGTACACGTATGTGGTGTTCTCATGTCACCCGTGTCTTACAGATCGCTCTGCTTGTGGGACGATGGACATATTGCTGGTTGTTCTATTCCATGTCTGTGCTCTGATCTTCATCTTCTACTTATGTAAGTGAATATTTATCGGTGAATAAACATTGATTCTAATAAACTCTATTCTGTTCTGTTTTGTTCAAGTCTAATTCTGTTCTATTCTGATTTATTCTATTCTATTCCATTTGATTCTATTCTGTTTTATTTGATTCTAATTAATTCTATTGTATTCTGTTATATTCTGCTCTATTCTATTCTTTTGTATTCTATTAAGTTTGTTTTACTCTTCGGAAGTGTTTCAGATTCACGTTAAATGAGGTTTGAGTAGAGCTCTGCATGACAGCAACATTTGTTTTGTTTTGCTTCGGATTCGTCCCTTAAGTAAAAAATTTGGTTTCATCATATTCGTTATGTTGGAATGATTCGTTTTTCAGAATTTGTCTCACACTTGGATTCGATAGTTATTTTCCAATCCTTTTGAAATCCGTTCAAATTACTAAAAAAAAGGCTATATTCAGTCTATTTTATTCTAATTTATTCTGTTTTATTCTATTGTAATCTATTGTCTTGTTCTATTCTGTTTTATTCTAATTTATTATATTCTAATCTATTCTGTTTTGTTTTATTCTATTCCGTTTTATTCAATTATAATAAATTCTATTCTGTTTTATTCTATTGTAATGTATTCTGTTTTATTCTTTTCTGTTTTATTCTATTTTAATCTATTCTGTTTTATTCTAATCTTTTCTGTTTTATTTTATTCTGTTCTGTTCTATTCCATTCTGATTTATTTGATTCTAAAAAAAATTCTATTGTATTCTGTTTTATTTTATTCTATTCTGTTTTATTCTAATCTATTCTGTTTTGTTTTATTCTATTGTGTTTTATTGTAATCTATTCTGTTTTTTTATTCTATTTTATTCTATTCTAATATATTCTGTTTTGTTTTATTCTATTTAAATAAATTCTATTCTGTTTTTATTCTGTTCTATTCCATTCTGTTTTATTTGATTCTAAAAAAAATTGTATTCTGTTTTATTTTATTTTATTCTATTATATTATAATATATTCTGTTCTAATACATATTTTTTGTGTTCAATTTTTTTCTATTCTATTTTATTCTGTTTTACTTATAAAAATTGCAACGCACTTCAGCAAAAACGCTTCAGTAGGCAGGAAAAGTTCATGCTTTTTTTTTGCGATGGAGCAGCGTGAGAGCAGCCTAAGTAGGAATCATCGTCTCATGTCACTTTTATACCTGGCTGGATTTATTGCCGTAAATTTCCATTTCAAATTTGAATTAATTTTCAAATTCAAATTCATCTTCAGATCTGAATTTGGATCATTTGTCGTTACGTTATTTTGTGTCGTTAGGATTTATTTCTAATTCATTGAAATTCGTTAATCTGGTGATTCGGAGATTCGGATACATCTACATTTCTGATCGACCAAAATTTCATCTTGAATTTCGTAAGAAAGCAAATTGGACACGCCCCGGTGTGGGGACACGCCCCGGTGTGGGGACACGCCCCGGTGTGAGTGACAGGGATCACATCTATTCTGTGCAAGTCACAATGCTGCGGAGCGCCCTCTGCTGCATTGTAAACAGACGACTGTGGGCTCAGAGGGCTCCGTGGGCTCAGAGGGTTCCGTGGGCTCAGAGGGCTCCGTGGGCTCAGAGGGCTCCGTGGGCTCAGAGGGCTCCGTGGGCTCAGAGGGTTCCATATGAGCTCCATAACACAGCCTGCATTTTATGAATGGGCTGAAAGATGCAATAATGTTGCAAAGTATAAAGGAGAACTAACAGCGATACATTGTAACATGACAACATGGGGGACATTTCAGGGGGGAGGGGAATACATTGTAACATGACAACATGGGGGACATTTTAGGGGGGAGGGGAATACATTGTAACATGACAACATGGGGGACATTTCAGGGGGGGGGGAATACATTGTAACATGACAACATGGGGGACATTTCAGGGGGGAGGGGAATACATTGTAACATGACAACATGGGGGACATTTCAGGGGGGAGGGGAATACATTGTAACATGACAACATGGGGGACATTTCAGGGGGGAGGGGAATACATTGTAACATGACAACATGGGGGACATTTCAGGGGGGAGGGGGAATACATTGTAACATGACAACATGGGGGACATTTCAGGGGGGGATACATTGTAACATGACAACATGGGGGACATTTCACGGGGGGATACATTGTAACATGACAACATGGGGGACATTTCAGGGGGGAGGGGGAATACATTGTAACATGACAACATGGGGGACATTTCAGGGGGGAGGGGGGAATACATTTTAACATGACAACATGGGGGACATTTCAGGGGGGGATACATTGTAACATGACAACATGGGGGACATTTCAGGGGGGGGGATACATTGTAACATGACAACATGGGGGACATTTCAGGGGGGAGGGGAATACATTGTAACATGACAACATGGGGGACATTTCAGGGGGGAGGGGAATACATGACAACATGGGGGACATTTCAGGGGGGGAGGGGGAATACATGACAACATGGGGGACATTTCAGGGGGGGAGGGGGAATACATTGTAACATGACAACATGGGGGACATTTTAGGGGGGGAGGGGGATACATTGTAACATGACAACATGGGGGACATTTTGTGGGGGGGGGGGAATACATTGTAACATGACAACATGGGGGACATTTCAGGGGGGAGGGGAAATACATTGTAACATGACAACATGGGGGACATTTCAGGGGGGGGAGGGGGATACATTGTAACATGACAACATGGGGGACATTTCAGGGGGGAGGGGAATACATTGTAACATGACAACATGGGGGACATTTCAGGGGGGAGGGGGAATACATTGTAACATGACAACATGGGGGACATTTCAGGGGGGAGGGGGAATACATTGTAACATGACAACATGGGGGACATTTCAGGGGGGAGGGGGGAATACATTTTAACATGACAACATGGGGGACATTTCAGGGGGGGATACATTGTAACATGACAACATGGGGGACATTTCAGGGGGGGGGATACATTGTAACATGACAACATGGGGGACATTTCAGGGGGGAGGGGAATACATTGTAACATGACAACATGGGGGACATTTCAGGGGGGGGGGGAATACATTGTAACATGACAACATGGGGGACATTTCAGGGGGGGAGGGGGAATACATGACAACATGGGGGACATTTCAGGGGGGGAGGGGGAATACATTGTAACATGACAACATGGGGGACATTTTAGGGGGGGAGGGGGATACATTGTAACATGACAACATGGGGGACATTTTGTGGGGGGGGGGGGAATACATTGTAACATGACAACATGGGGGACATTTCAGGGGGGAGGGGAAATACATTGTAACATGACAACATGGGGGACATTTCAGGGGGGGGAGGGGGATACATTGTAACATGACAACATGGGGGACATTTCAGGGGGGAGGGGAATACATTGTAACATGACAACATGGGGGACATTTCAGGGGGGAGGGGGAATACATTGTAACATGACAACATGGGGGACATTTCAGGGGGGAGGGGAATACATTGTAACATGACAACATGGGGGACATTTCAGGGGGGGATACATTGTAACATGACAACATGGGGGACATTTCACGGGGGGATACATTGTAACATGACAACATGGGGGACATTTCAGGGGGGAGGGGATACATTGTAACATGACAACAATGGGGGACATTTCAGGGGGGAGGGGGAATACATTGTAACATGACAACATGGGGGACATTTCAGGGGGGAGGGGGGAATACATTTTAACATGACAACATGGGGGACATTTCAGGGGGGGATACATTGTAACATGACAACATGGGGGACATTTCAGGGGGGGGGGGATACATTGTAACATGACAACATGGGGGACATTTCAGGGGGGAGGGGAATACATTGTAACATGACAACATGGGGGACATTTCAGGGGGGGGGGGGAATACATTGTAACATGACAACATGGGGGACATTTCAGGGGGGGAGGGGGAATACATGACAACATGGGGGACATTTCAGGGGGGGAGGGGGAATACATTGTAACATGACAACATGGGGGACATTTTAGGGGGGGAGGGGGATACATTGTAACATGACAACATGGGGGACATTTCGGGGGGGGGGGGAATACATTGTAACATGACAACATGGGGGACATTTCAGGGGGGAGGGGGAATACATTGTAACATGACAACATGGGGGACATTTCAGGGGGGAGGGAATACATTGTAACATGACAACATGGGGGACATTTCAGGGGGGAGGGGAATACATTGTAACATGACAACATGGGGGACATTTCAGGGGGGGGGAATACATTGTAACATGACAACATGGGGGACATTTCAGGGGGGGGGAATACATTGTAACATGACAACATGGGGAACATTTCTAGTGGGAGGGGAATACATTGTAACATGACAACATGGGGGACATTTCAGGGGGGAGGGGAATACATTGTAACATGACAACATGGGGGACATTTCATGAGGGAGGAAGACTTTTTCAAGGCACTTTATAACTTCCCTTCTGATTGATCTAGACTTGAATCTGATCAGATTTGGTCCAATGGAGTTGATCGGCCGGGGAGGAGAATTATCAATAGTTTCACATAGGTTGTCAGCACTGGGATACTTTGTTCATGAATGTGATCATATGTCCATGTATGGAGATAGAGAGAACATTGGATCATAACTTATGGTTGTATCTTAGGTATCGATCAAAATCCATCTCCCCAGGTGTGGCATATTGATCAAAAAAGCTGTCGACTATAGAGCAAATTTTTTTTTCCTGTCGGGAGATTGTTAGAAAAAAATGATTATTTATCAAAGCCTGTATGGGCCACCATAAGTTGGCTTGAACCAAGTAAAATCATTTTTAATCAGTTGTTTCTGCCTACAGGGATGAAATCAAAAGTCAAAGGAAAACTCTACATCCCAGGGCAACAAGGTCAACCAGAATCTCAACAGCTAGTAAACATGCCTAACGGTGATAAAGGACCATCAGGAAGCAACGGTGTCATTCGAAGCCCAGAGGACAACGGTGTCATTCGAAGCCCAGAGGACAACGGTAACATTGGAAGCCCAAAGGACATCAGGAACCCTAATTGTGAAGGACCTGTTCCTCCTGGCATCGTAGAGAATCCAAACCTTGATCAAGAAGCCCCGGTGCAAAGTGAGGTCTTCGCGGAGGAACACTCAGAAGACCAAATGATCCCTGACCCAGAGAAAGGTCAACCTAAAGTGCCCAAAGAGGTTCCATGTAACAGTCATGTGACTGACCTGACTATTGACATGGAGGTAGAGGTGGACAAGGGACCAGTAGCGAATGGTTAATGAAGATCGAGAGGTTTTTTTTTTCAGGTCTGCTAAATGGAAGAATTCTGAACCTTCCCTAGGAAATATATCGACTCTGCAGCCGTGCAGAGACACCAGGACAAGATGAACCTGGTGAGGAAGAGTAGAGACAGGAAGAGGAAATTCTGTATGTGTAATGAATTGATGTCCATGTTCCTTCATCCTGGTTTACGTATGAACCCGTACCTATGTACAGATACCACGGCTGTCATGGTGATGGAAGGCGCACTGCCATTCCACATTTTTCTGGCATTTACAGTAACGGTTCTTTGTACGGCATGTTTCGGCATTGCCATCCAGTTGCTGTGACAAGTTTACGGTCCGATATCACCAAAAAAAATTGTATTCTATTAAGTGGACATGGTAAATACATGTAGTATCCAATATATGAATTGTTTTTTATTTCATATATTTACAAATTTATATGCAGGTCAAGCTGACCAAAAAAAAGATATATATATATATATATATATTCAGGGGTTCCAGGGGCAAACCATGACATTGCCAGGGGGAGCTGGTATTCATGTCTATTCTAGGTCTTCCTTTGACCACTTCCTGCTTCATGTCAAAGAAGAAATCCGGGCAAAATGACTATTTCCCCATGTAGTGGGGCTGTGCCAGCAATGCATGGGTTAAATGCCAGTTTTTATGCCCGGTAGGCAGGAAGGGGGTAGAAGTGCCCTGTAGGCAGGAAGGGGGTAGAAGTGCCCTGTAGGCAGGAAGGGGGTAGAAGTGCCCGGTAGGCAGGAAGGGGGTAGAAGTGCCCGGTGGGCAGGAAGATGGGTAGAAGTGCCCTGTGTGCAGGAAGGGGGTAGAAGTGCCCTGTAGGCAGGAAGGGGGTAAAAGTGCCCTGTAGGCAGGAAGGGGGTAGAAGTGCCCGGTGGGCAGGAAGGGGGTAGAAGTGCCCGGTGGGCAGGAAGGGGGTAGAAGTGCCCTGTAGGCAGGAAGGGGGTAAAAGTGCCCTGTGGGCAGGAAGGGGGTAGAAGTGCCCTGTGGGCAGGAAGGGGGTAGAAGTGCCCGGTAGGCAGGAAGGGGGTAGAAGTGCCCTGTAGGCAGGAAGGGGGTAGAAGTGTCCGGGGGGCAGGAAGGGAGTAGAAGTGCCCTGTAGGCAGGAAGGAGGTAGAAGTGCCCGGTGGGCAGGAAGGGGGTAGAAGTGTCCTGTAGGCAGGAAGGGGGTAGAAGTGCCCGGTGGGCAGGAAGGGGGTAGAAGTGTCCTGTAGGCAGGAAGGGGGTAGAAGTGTCCTGTAGGCAGGAAGGGGGTAGAAGTGCCCGGTGGGCAGGAAGGGGGTAGAAGTGCCCTGTAGGCAGGAAGGGGGTAGAAGTGCCCGGTGGGCAGGAAGGGGGTAGAAGTGCCCGGGAGGTGAGGGGTTAAACCTGATTGGGACAGGCATAAATCTATAATCAGAAAATAAAAGTAATAAAAATTAAAGGGGCGTTTTTTATATATTACAAAATTGTATGAAAAATATTTTTAAAAATATATATTTTTTAAATATATTCTTCAGAATTTTTTTTAACATATACAAAAAAGTCATTTTTACGTATATTTGTTGCATTTCCAAAAATGTAGAATTGTATTTTTAAAGACATACAGTATATTTGAAATGTATTGTTCATAAAATGTTTCATATATTTTGTGATAAAAACACATTTCAACATGCAGTATACATATATATATATATATTTCATACGGTCAAAATTGTAGCATTTCAAATATATGTCAATATATTTGGGAAGAGTATTTTTAAAATATATTTCAAATATATTTTTCTTCCATGGGGGAATAAACCGGGAAATCTGTACCATTTGTGAGGTTCATACAATTCCATCTTCCTGTTTGCTCTATGAACTCGAGGAGTCCATTTCAGTTGTCTTCTCTAATGAAGTCAGGAACATGTATTGTGGGACAGGGATCCCTCTCTAGGTTCTCTGTAAGATATTTTATTTACTACTGTAGACCTCTCATTTTATTCCACCTTATTTAAATGAGAACTCCTGTCAGGTTGTAGACCATCAATACTCGTATCAGAATGTGGACGGTTCTTTTCTTGCCCAGCTGAAAGTTACAGTAGAACTTCAGTTGAAGGTTTCATTTTAGTTTTGGAGACTGGAATGGAATGGTTAAAGCCTGTGTTATGAGAAAGAGAATAATGATGATATGCTTTAATAAACATGAAATGACTTTAGTGCTTATATGCTAATGTCAGGTTCTTTATATACAGTAACAGCAGGTTAGAATGGCTTTGCAGAAAAATGTTGTTGGAATTCTTGGAGTGTCTTGTTGTGAGGGATTTGGAGGTCTGAAGGTCAGTCAAGTTAATGTGGTATTCCAAGAGAACAGAAATGAATGTCTCTTAATGATGTGTTGCGAATTCTTCCATTAATAATTTATTATATAAAATGTTCAGGGTTGGTACGGTCCTACGTGGTGATTGCCCAGGATTGAAGCTTAAGTCCTCCTTTATCATCAAGAGGTCAGGACCTTGGCACTTTTGCGGTGTCTGAGGATCCCCACACATGTTAAAGACCACCATGACACATTTTATAAATGCACCCACAAGGACAAAATGAAAGATGTACATGTATTGAAATTTTACATTGAAGCCTGCAGACACATTCCAACCAGGATCAGTGGATCGTGGGGCAATGTACGGGCTCCGGTATTATTTACCCCAGCCTGAGGACCTTCTAGAAATAGGAACCTTCTGTTATCTGGATCTGGAGGAAGTACGATGGACCACCAGTACGGTGATGGCACCACACTTGTGCCGCCTTTGTCTGTTCACCCCTGGTAGCCTACATTGAAGCCTACAGAGCATTCCAAACAGGATCAGTGGATCGTGGGGCAATGTACGGGCTCCGGTATTATTTACCCCAGCCTGAGGACCTTCTAGAAATAGGAACCTTCTGTTATCTGGATCTGGAGGAAGTACGATGGACCACCAGTACGGTGATGGCACCACACTTGTGCCGCCTTCATCTGTTCACCCCTGGTAGCCTACATTGAAGCCTACAGAGCATTCCAACCAGGATCAGTGGATCGTGGGGCAATGTACGGGCTCCGGTATTATTTACCCCAGCCTGAGGACCTTCTAGAAATAGGAACCTTCTGTTATCTGGATCTGGAGGAAGTACGATGGACCACCAGTACGGTGATGGCACCACACTTGTGCCGCCTTCATCTGTTCACCCCTGGTAGCCTACATTGAAGCCTACAGAGCATTCCAACCAGGATCAGTGGATCGTGGGGCAATGTACGGGCTCCGGTATTATTTACCCCAGCCTGAGGACCTTCTAGAAATAGGAACCTTCTGTTATCTGGATCTGGAGGAAGTACAGTGGACCACCAGTACGGTGATGGCACCACACTTGTGCCGCCTTCGTCTGTTCAACCCTTGTAGTTTTCCCATCCATTGTGATCTTCACTGTCCTGAGCAGTTAAAAAAAATAGACTTAGGTCTTCATCTGGAGTTCTCATTTAAATATATAATGGGGGGTAATTTTTTAATATGTGACCTGGAAAAAAAAACAAAACATCCTACCATTCGCTGAGAAGAATGAAAGACGGTGAGAGTGTGTGTTGTGAACAGTAACATTCTGTAGACACTGTGATGGGTGAGGATCTGTGATATCAGAAAGGTTTGTATGGAAGAAGAGGTTCTGAGTGTGTCCAGGAGAGGTCTGCCCACCCGATGTGCTTACCCCCCCCCCCCCCATCTCCTGGAGGGTTGTGTGTCCCAATATTCCCTGTTGGGTTAAATGCTATGTAGGAGCAGCACAGAGTGTTTCAGGTGTTCTTATTGTCCAGCAGGGGGCGTCCTCTCCATCTATGATTGTGGAAACACATGGGTGGTACTCTCAGGGGCTTTGTGGTCATAAGTGAGCCACTGAATATGACACCACCCTGGCCTGTGAGAGTGCCATACACCTAATCATGTGGAGGTATCTGATGGATCCAGACACCCTGTGATAACAATGTATCTTTGTATCTTTATCTTGATATACAATATATTCAACTTATTGTCAATTGTATCTTTATGTGAAACAAATACAGGGGCGGACTGACCATTTGGAAACTCGGGCACTGCCTGAGGGCCGGGGTCAGTAGGGGGCCCCATGAGATGCCCCTGGTACCTTTTTCATAGGCTTTTTTGAGCAAGGACACAGGGGCCCCATGATCCCCTATTGCCTGGGGGCCCCATGAGTTGTCAGTCCGCCCCTGAACAAATATCAACATATTTAATGTTCTTAGATGTTGTATCTGGATTCAGTGATGATGAGAACTGTATTGATTTTGATAATTATCCTTGATCACCTCTAATTATATACATGATCATATGTTACTGACGGATGCAGCGCAGTCTGGAGGACGGATGTATTGTTACTCTGATACAAAATCTGTTACAATAAAAATTCTTCGTTTCTAACCACACAGTGTGTGTTATGATATTATATCAGAATTCTATCCAGTAGATTTAACCACTTGACCTCCAGAAGGTTTTACCCCCTTGATGACCAGGGCATGTTTGATATTCAGCACTGCGCTACTTTAACTGGTGATTGTGCGGTCGTGCAGCACTGTACCCAAATTAAACGGATATAATTTTTTTCATACATATAGAGATTTTGAATATAAAGAATTCAAATAAAGAAGAAATTAATTTGAAATGAAGACTTTCGGAAAACACCTGTAATACGCCTTCAGTCTTGCTCCTCTCTCTCTCCACGTGGTGGGTGTAGTGGGCGGTTTTTAGGCAGGCCTATGGGTGTGAATTTTGGCGTGCTGATGGCTGTGCCCATGCCCCTTCCCTTGACTGTTTGGCACCAGCCAGTCTGCCAGGAAGGAATCTTCCCACGTTAGCGGTAACCCCTGGTTTTCCAGGCAGAAGCAAACTGAGTGTATTTACCACAAGGCAGGGGCGGACTGACCATTTGTAAACTCGGGCACTGCCCGAGGGCCCGGTGTCAGTAAGGGGCCCCATGAGATGCCCCCGGTACCTTTTTCATAGGCTTTTTTGAGTTTGAGCAAAGACACAGGGGCCCCATGATCCCCTATTGCCCGGGGGCCCCATGAGTTGTCAGTCCGCCCCTGCCACAAGGCAAACAAGGCAGTTGCCTAGGGTGGAATTTTTCAGGGGGGCAGTGCTGCCCCCTGGAAGAAGGAATACTTGTGTCATGGGGACAAGCTGCAGACTACTTGATGCTGTATGCACGGCCCGACTCACGTTCCCAGGGATGTCCGGAGCTGTGAAAGTGAGTGACTTTCTCTTTGGGGGGGGATGTCTGTTAGTGGAAGGCTCTTTTGGGTGGGTGGGGACAGGGGTGTTGTTGGTCAATGTCAGGCTCTTCCTGCGGGGGGGGGGCAATTTTTGTCTTCCCAAGGGCAGCACAAATCCTAAATACACCCCTGGTAATGATGATCCGCTGTGGTTGCTATGGACAGCAGCGGGGCATGAAGCGCACCCCCCACTGAACATGCTTGCACAAAGTCTCTGAGCCCAACTAGTATAAAGAAAGCAGGAATTTGTAACCCACAAGCTAGCAGGCTGCTTCGGTTGCCCCGGACAAGGACAAGCCAGGACAGGTGGTAGACACTGACATTTGCAGGCAGTAATGAGCCGGGCAGAACACAGTCTTTTGTTGTAGCCGCCTGTTGAGCAGCAAAAAGACTTGAGAACGCTGATGGGCCGGCCCGTTTGTTCCGGGCAACGACTTGCAAAGAGGTGATAGTCCATTTACTGGCGTCTGCAAACACACAGCGTACATATGTAACGGAACCGGACCCCGTCTGCACTAGGGTATTTCTGTTAGACTCCCGCTTCCCTGTCCGAACACAGATCCCCGGACCCCACCGCTGATCATGCAGGAAATAAGACAGCACCAGGCTCTTATTAAGACAGGAAGTCAACTGCTTTATTGTAACACAGACACAAGATATATACATTCAAGGGAACAACCCCCCTCCCTGCATAATGGCACAGGGCGGGGCAAACCAAATCTAGCAACCAGAGACACATCCCAACAGACAGTCCCATCAGGAGGGCTGCTGGAAACACCCCCCACCAAGCCAATACACAAACACATAATAGAACAATGAGACCACATGGCAGTAAACAATGAACAACCCCCACACCCCACCTATACATGTCTATACAATATCAGGGCAGACCACCCTGTACCCCTAACAGGCACAGGGTGGGCTACACACAAGAGGAACAACAGGGGTCCCCCCACCCCAAAAAGTCACTCCCGTCACAACATAGTCTCTTATAGAAGCCAACTGTTGAGCAGCAAAAAGACACTTAGGACTGAATAGGCCGTTGTGGTTGCTCCGGGCAACGGCAATAACGACAATAACACATTGTTCTGGCGTGAACCGATGAATAGAAAGTACAGTCCTTTCCACCAGCCACCTGAATGGGTGACAGCAGTAATCAGCATCACTTTCTTGGCTTGTCAGTTGCTAAGGGAAATGGCAGGCAGGTTGCTATAGGAAGATCACGGAATTATGTGCCCCCACATGTAGCACTACCCCTTTAGGGGCTGCTAGAGTTTTGGGTCCCCCTATAGTCCTGCACAGCCAGGCGTCACACATCTTCACCAAGACTTGCATCCAGAGTCAGAAGTCAGTCCTTGAACTTTGGTTTTGTTGTTTTTATTAAAGGGATTGGAATTGGGATGGGGTGAGGGGTGCACAGGGTGCCCAAAGTGAATTGATGGACTGAGGACAACTTCCTGGAACTACTTACAATCCTTCACTGCAACATAGTCCTTGTTGGAGAGCTAGCCATCCTCTCCTGATGTACCACCCCAGATCCTAGATGAACTTCTCTTCTTCACCCAGCAATCTGGAGGTATCCCTGAGCAGGAGATCCGGTTCCTGTCACTTCCAGAGATGAACAGTCACTGGTGGGGGCTAATATGGTTTCCCACAAGAGTGCTCCTTCCAGTGGTTTTGTGCTGCCCTAAGTAGCACCAAAATTGGGGCCCCCCAATGGAGAGAACCTAACATTGACCAACAATACCCCTGCTCACCCCCCACCTGAGAGAGCCTTCCACCATCACCCCCCCCTTTCAAGAAAGACACTCATCTTCACAATTCCGGTCATCCCCGGGAACAAGAGTTGGGCTTTGCATACGCCTTCAACATCTCTCGGATCCCACCTGGTCCCCATGCCGCATCTGTCCCTTCTTCCATCCCTTCTTCCGGAGGGCGGTACTGCCCCCCTGAAAAATTGAGCCCTAGGCAAATGCCTTGTTTGCCTTGTGGTAATATGCCCCTGGCTCCTTCCCCTATCCGCCCAGAGGGTGCAGGGGTACTCACACAGATCTTCTCCTGGTGGGTCAATGGCTGCTACCAGGCCTATCAGCTGGGCTGTTCTTTCCCTGCCATACAGGTGGCCCTCGTACTGGGGGAAAGTGAGCTCTGAGCTTTCCTCCTTTCCATTTCCCGGCCTGCATGCAGGTCCTATCCTACTTGGCCTCCTCGCAGGCTGCCTTCCTTCAGCCTCACATCTTCCTCAGTGTCTTGCACCTGAACTCCCCTGCAACTGAGAAGTCTCCAACACTTTTAAGGGTGTTCCAGCCTCTTGCCAAGCCTTCTGTTTGGGATTTGCTAGGATACCTCAAGAGTGCAAGCCAACCACTCCTCAGATCCACCCAAAGCCCTAGAGCAGGATGAAATTCCCGAGCGACTGGTCTGCAGAGCCTCTCAGCTCCTGACCACAGTTTGACCTTCTGACTATCACACCCAGGCTGCTACTCAGCCCTTCTCTCTATCAATGAACACTAGCTCCCCCTAGCTAACTAGGATGGTGCTACACTTGTTTCCTCCTTACGCTATCATTTAGAGATCTCATTGATTGAACCAAAATGCACAATCATCTCTTTCTCATGAACCTGATTGGATGGAACCCAAGCTACCTATTATGTGCTGGCATTAAAAATTTTGCTAACTAATAAAAATTTTACCCATTCAAATCAAAGACAGGAATTCTAGCACATGATTTGAAGATCTTCAAGTTCGTTAAACTCCTGATATCACACATGGACATTTGGATAAACCAAAGCATCTCCTTCATGGCCTTCACGGAGCGTATTACCTGTGTTCTGTTCCAAGCACCGCTTTACACATCGACATACCTCCTTTAGATCACATTGACATACCTCCTTTAGATCACATTGACATGCCTCCTTTAGATCACATTGACATACATCCTTCAGATCACAGTCAAACCGGTCAGTATGGTCACGCGATGAGTAATCGTCCTCCACAGACAGCTCAACTCCCCAATAACACACACGGGGCTATTTTCTCCCCATGTTGGATTATTCTCATAAGAATAGCATGAATCAGGAAAATACCACATTATGGCCACTAGATGGAGCTGATGACCATGGTAAATAGGTAACACCTAACCCTTTCTTATGCTATCCAAACATTTTAAAAAGACACTCTCAGGCTTGTATTGCTGTCTGTGTTCCCGCTAGGTAGGTAAAGTGATACCAAACATATAATGTTTAATTGCCATCATCCCTTCTACAGTATTTATGTATAAAGATAATGTCACTAAATTCAATTTAATTTCATGTAAAAAATATGAAATAAGTACCTTATTGAATCATTGCTGTTCAGGGGTCACATGCCATTTCCCAGGTCTTTCCTGTCCTCAAGGAAAGTACAGAGGGAAGGGTTACTAGTACACTGCTGATGTACAGTGAAGGAAATGTGTATTTGCTCCCCTGCTGATGTTGAATGTTCGCCCCTCACACAGAAATGATCGGTCTAACAATGGAATGTTCGCCCCTCACACAGAAATGATCGGTCTAACAATGGAATGTTCGGTGTAACACTGAGAGACAGAATACAACAACAAATTCAGCAGAAATGCGTCTAACAAATGATGACTGATCTGCATGTTCATGAAGGAAAGAAGGATTTGATCCCCTTCACAAAACATGACTTAGTACTTGGTGGCCAATCCCTTGTTGGCAATCACAGAGGTCAGACGTCTCCTGGAGTTGGCCCCCAGGTTCGCACACATCTCAGGAGGGATTTTCGCCCACTCCTCTTGGCTGATCCTCTCCAAGTCATTAAGGTTTGGTGCCTGACTTTTGGCAACTCGAACTTTCAGCTCCCTCCACAGATTTTCAATCGGATGAAGGTCTGGAGACTGGTTAGGCCACTCCAGGACCTTAATGTGCTTCTTCTTGAGCCGCTCCTTTGTTGCCTTGGCCGTGTGTTTTGGGTCAATGTCATGCTGGAACACCCATCCACGACCCATTTTCAATGCCCTGGCTGAGGGAAGAAGGTTCTCATCATTGATTTGATGGTACATTGCCCCGTCCATCGTCCCTTTGATGCGGCGCAGTTGTCCTGTTCCCTTAGCAGAAAAACACCCCCAAAGCAGAATGTTTCCTCCACCATGTTTCACAGTTGGGATGGTGTTCTTGGGGTCATAGGCAGCATTCCTCCTCCTCCAAACACAGCGAGTTGAGTTGATGCCAAAGAGCTGGATTTTGGTCTCATCTGACCACAACACTTCCCACCAGTCCTCCTCTGCATCATTCAGATGTTCAGTGGCAGACTTCAGACGGGTCTGGACATGTGCTTTCTTGAGCAGAGGGACCTTGCGGGCACTGCAGGATTTCAGTCCTTGTCGGCGTAGTGTGTTACCAATTGTTTTCTTGGTGACTGTGGTCCCAGCTGCCTGGAGATCATTGACAAGATCCTCACGTGTAGTTCTGGGATGATTCCTCACTGTTCTCATGATCATTGACACTCCACGAGGTGAGATCTTGCATGGTGCACCAGACCTAGGGAGACTGACACTTGTTTTGTGTTTCTTCCATTTGTGAATGATTGCACCAACTGTTGTCACCTTCTCACCAAGCTGCTTGGCCATAGTTTGGTAGCCCAGTCCAGCCTTGTGTAGGTCTACCATCTTGTCCCTGACATCCTTGGACAGCTCTTTGGTCTTTGCCATGGTGGAGAGTTTGGAATCTGATGGTTTGATTGCTCCTGTGGACAGGTGTCTTTTATACAGGTAACACAATGAGATTAGCAGCACTCCCTTTAAGAGACTGCTTGTAATCTCAGCTTGTTACCTGTATGAAAGACACCTGGGAGCCAGAAACCCTGCTGAATGATAAGGGATCAAATCCTTCTTTCCCTCATGAACATGCAGATCAGTCATCATTTGTTAGATGCATTTCTGCTGAATTTGTTGATGTATTCTGTCTCTCAGTGTTACAATACAACGAACATTCCATTTTTCTTTGTGAGTGGGCAAACATTAAAAATCAGCAAGGGTCAAATACACATTTCTTTCACTGTAGCATTGTAAGGGAAATTTACTATATTGCCAAAAGTACTGCCCCCCCCTCCAAATCATGTGATTCAGGTGTTCCAATCCCCTCCATATCATGTGATTCAGGTGTTCCAATCCCCTCCATGGACACAGGTGTATACAATCCATCCCCTAGGCATGCAGACTGCTTCTACAAACATTGGTGAAAGAATGGGTCGCTCTCAGGAGCTCAGTGACTCCAAGCGTGGTCCCGTGATAGGTGGCCACCTGGGCAATAAGTCCATCCGTGACATTTCCTGGCTACTAAATATTCTACGCTCAACTGTTAGTGGGATTATAATAAAGTGGAAGCAACTGGGAACAACAGCCACTCAGCCACCAAGTGGTAGGCCACGTCACATGACAGAGCGGGGTCAGCGCATGCTGAAGCGCACAGTGCGCAGAAATCGCCAACTGTCTGCAGAGTCAATAGCTAAAGACCTCCAAACTGGGTGTGGCCTTCAGATGAGCCCAACAACAGTGCATAGAGAGCTTCATGGAATGGGTTTCCATGGCCGAGCAGCTGCATCCAAGCCTTCCATCACCAAGTGCAATGCAAAGCGTCGGATGACGTGGTGTAAAGCAAGTCACCACTGGACTCTAGAGCAGTGGAGATGTGTTCTCTGGAGTGACCAATCACAATTCTCTGTCTGGCAATCCAATAGACGTGTCTGGGTTTGGCGGTTGCCAGGAGAACGGTACTTTCCTGACTGCATTGTGCCAAGTGTAAAGTTTGGTGGAGGGGGATTATGGTGTGGGGTTGTTTTTCTGGGGTTGGGCTTGGCCCCCTAGTTCCAGTGAAGGGAACTCTTAAGGCGTCAGCATACTGAGACATTTTGGACAATTTCATGCTCCCAACTTTGTGGGAAGAGTTTGGGGATGGCCCCTTCCTGTTCCAACATGACTGCGCACCAGTCACAAAGCAAGGTCCATAAAGACATGGAGGAGCCAGTTTGGGGTGGAGGAACTTGACTGGCCTGCACAGAGTCCTGACCTCAACCCCATAGAACACCTTTGGGATGAATTAGAGCGGAGACTGCGAGCCAGGCCTCCTCCCCCGACATCAGTGCCTGACCTGACAAATGTGCTTCTGGAAGAATGGTCCAACCTTCCCATAGACACCCTCCTAAACCTTGTGGGGGGCCTTCCCAGAAGAGTTGAAGCTGTTATAGCTGCAAAGGGCGGGGCCAACTCAATATTGAACCCTACGGACTAAGACTGGGGGGCCATTAAAGGTCATGTGTGTGGAAAGGGCGGGGCCAACTCAATATTGAACCCTATGGACTAAGACTGGGGGGCCATTAAAGGTCAGGTGAGTGGAAAGGGCGGGGCCAACTCAATATTGAACCCTACAGACTAAGACTGGGGGGCCATTAAAGGTCATATGCATATAAAAGCAGGCGGCCCAATACTTTTGGCAATATAATTTAATTTTGATGTGCTTTTGCCGTGCTGGATAGGTGCCTTCTAGAGCGGCAGAAGCGCATTGGTGTGAGAGGACCCTTAAAACGGATATTTACTGCATTTGCGCACCACAAACCAAAAACACTATTTAATTCATTCATCTGCCCTTACCTCAAGCATGCATGCAGGAGGGTGTGCTTAGCTAAGAAAACCCCTCCCCCTCTCCTGAAGACTGCTGGGATGTATTACACCATTTTCCTAGGCAAGAAACCAGGAAGCAAATGAAGAAATGTATAAAAAAACCCTTTTCTGTATATTTACTGATGCTAGCAGCACAAGGATTAAAAACAATGTTGATGGAGAGAATGAAGTTCCATTCAAGCGGAACTATACCCACCAATTTAAGTGTTTCTCAAAACATTTACATTCCGGGCATGCCTTGAATATGAAATGTTAGGCCCCTTTCACACTGCTCTGCTGCAGTTTACCTGCAGCGTGGGTGAAGTGCAGCGTACCCAAGTTCATGTCTGTGCTGGTTGCCTGTGCTTCACCATAGACTTTTTGATAGATATTTTGGGCCTACAATCATTTTTAATATTATTGAGAATTTCTGATAGGGGGTCTCAATTCCTGTACCTTATTTACCATCTGTTGCATCACCTCAACACCCCCCCTTAGGTTTCCTGTAGAGGCAGTGGTGTATTTAGGTTTCATGCTGCCCATAGCAACACAGAAATTGGCTCCCCCCCATTGACCAACAACACCCCAGTTTCCCCCACCCGAGAGAGCCTTCCATTACCACCGCTCCCCATACACTGGCAACTCCCCACCCCGACAAGAGATAAGACACTCACCTTCACAGCTCCAGACATCGTGGGAACAAGAGTCAGGCTCTGCATACAGCCTCTCTCAGATCCCACCTGGTCCTCGTGCTGCGTGTGTCCCTTCATTCCTTTCCTTCTTTCGGGAGATAGCGCTGCCCCCTTGAAAAATGCCGCCCTAGGCAAATGCCTTGTTTGCCTTGTGGTAAATACACCCCTGTGTAGAGGCCCTCGAGCCGTCATTTCTAACACCTCCTAGGGAGTAACTGGCTTCAAAGGAGGTATGGTTCCTGGACATTGGCCCTTCCTAAATTCCATCTGGTGAACTACAGTTGGCCAATGTCTTTCACAAATCACAGAGCCCCCTTTGAACAGAAATGGCAAAATACTGGAACCTATTGAAGGGTGGGACTACCTGGAAGGGAGGGGGAAGTTCTGCCTCTATGTCCCTTTGTTCTCTTCAGGAGCCCAGACCTCAGAACATCAGGATGTCTGTGTAATGTATCAGCATTGCTCTATTTCTTTTCTGTATTTTGTCTTTTAGTCATCTTTGTATTGGTAACATTCTGTATTTGCATCGTAATATTACTAATTTTAAAGTTATACCGGCTACTATTTATTTTGTCATAATTGATTAGTAGTCAGCTTCTTTGCTGTGTAAATAAATTAGATCTTTATTATTTGCACCAACACAAATGGTGCCCCTTGGTGAGGAAGTCTGAATGTTTAGGTAAATGTTACTTCTTGTGTGGAATAGATAATTATATACAGTGGGGCAAAAAAGTATTTAGTCCCCACCAATTGTACAAGTTCTCCCACTTACAGAGATGAGAGAGGCCTGTAATTGGCATCATAGGGAGACCTCAACTATGAGAGACAAAATGAGAAAACAAATCCAGACAATCACATTGGCTGATCTGGAAAGAATTTATTTGCAAATTATGGTGGAAAATAAGTATTTGGTCGCCTACAAACAAGCAAGATTTCTGGCTCTCACAGACCTGTACCTTCTTCTTTAAGAGGCTCCTCTGTCCTGCACTCATTACCTGTATCAATGGCACCTGTTTGAACTTGTTATCAGTATAAAAGACACCTGTCCACAACCTCAAACAGTCACACTCCAAACTCCACTATGGTGAAGACCAAAGAGCTGTCGAAGGACACCAGTAACAAAATTGTAGACCTGCACCAGGCTGGGAAGACTGAATCTGCAATAGGCAAGCAGCTTGGTGTGAACAAATCAACTGTGGGAGCAATAATTAGAAAATGGAAGACATACAAGACCACTGATAATCTCCCTCCATCTGGGGCTCCACGCAAGATCTCACCCCGTGGGGTCAAAATGATCACAAGAACGGTGAGCAAAAATCCCAGGACCACACGGTGGGACCTAGTGAAGGACCTGCAGAGAGCTGGGACCAACGTAACAAAGGCTACCATCAGTAACACACTACGCCGCCAGGGACTCAGATCCTGCAGTGCCAGACGGGAAATTATTCCAGGGTCCGGTATCCGTAAGGATGGGTAACAGTATCAACTCAAGGAAGGCGTCAAAGTATGGTAAACCTTACCAACTGACCCCAAGGGAAGAGATGATCGGTAAATATGGACCCTGGGTGGTAAAATATAAACAGTACATGATTGGGAGCACTGGACTGGAATTACGTTTTCTAAAAGAGGTACTTTTAAACCTAAGACCTGGGAAGAGCTCTGGTATGATCATCGTAAAAGGTTGACACGCCCAAATGAAAGAGAGGCTTGGAGTATATGGCTGTTAGAGTCAATGAGTAGGGAGGCAGGGAATGTTTTTAATAGGGAATCTAAAGAGAAATCATTCTAAACAACACTTGAAAGTAGATATATGAAGGAACAGTCACAAAAGTCTAATCCCCAGAATTGTGGCAATGATGGACAGGGGGACAATGAGCAACCCTCGGGACTGGGGCCTTATGCAGTTACCCAGTCCTTGGCAGTGGAATTCTCAAGCACTGATATGGACTGTTATCAGTTGATGAACAGGGAGAGCCACAAGGTAAGGCCAAAAGACTGTGAGGAACAGGATAAGAATGAGAAAAACCGAGCAGTTAGTCAGGGAAAGGCCAGACTGGAGTTAGAAGAAGATACAAAATCAAAGCCTAGCGGGAAAAGTTGTAGTAAGCGTGCGGGAAAGCCTTCACTGATCTTTGCTGCCTGTTGGATGGCTAAAGAATATGAGCATCTGAAGTTGCAAAACGAATCCCTAAAGGAAGCTCTTGAAATATCAAAAAGTGACTTGAGTAGTTTGAAAATTTCTGTAACTAATTCTGATGCTAGCCACCAACAGCTAACAAGAGATAACAAAAGATTACAGGAGGAAATTGATCAGTTAGTAGAAAGATTGAAGAACACAGAAAGTGAATTGAATGAATTCTCTGTGGACTGCCAGAAGCAGATCGCTCATTTTCCCGTTAGAGTAGATGATAAAAAAACTGATTTAAGTATTTGTGAATTCAGTGAATCCTCCACCCCTCGTGTATGTGACAACATCTGCAATCTCTGGATGGTGGGAGCGATTGTAAAGCTGCCCCTTCATCTTGTACACAGCCAGGAAACATTGCTATTCAGGTATCAGTCACTGAATATTCTCCGTCTAAAACAGGGGTGGGCAAACTTTTTGACTTGAGGGCCGCAATGGGTTCATATATTGGACCCGGGGGCCGGACCAAGAGTAGATGAATGATGTGTATGTGTCATCCATAGTAAGTATAGTAATATTCCCCCATAGTAAGCATAGTAATTAATCCCTCATATAGTAATTCATCCCCCATAGTAATTCACCCCCCATATAGTAATTCATCCCCCATATAGTAATTCATCCCCCATATAGTAATTCATCCCCCATAGTAATTCATCCCCCATAGTAATTCATCCCCCATATAGTAATTCATCCCCCATATAGTAATTCATCCCCCATATAGTAATACATCCCCCATATAGTAATTCATCCCCCATATAGTAATTCATCCCCCATATAGTAATTCATCCCCCATAGTAATTCATCCCCCATAGTAATTCATCCCCCATATAGGTATTCATTCCCCATATTGTAATTCATCCCCCATATAGTAATTCATCCCCCATATAGTAATTCATCCCCCATAGTAATTCATCCCCCCTATAGTAATTCATCCCCCATAGTAATTCATCCCCCATATAGTAATTCATCCCCCATAGTAATTCATCCCCCATATAGTAATTCATCCCCCATAGTAATTCATCCCCCATATAGTAATTCATCCCCCATAGTAATTCATCCCCCATATAGTAATTCATTCCCCATATTCTCCTGTGTCAATTTACTTACCTTTGCTCCGCGCACTCCTCTCGCCGTGTTCCCGCGCCGTTCCGGTCTTCAGGGCGGACTGTGAGAGGAGCGTAGCTCCGCTATTATATTTAACATTAACCATTAGCCGCCCGGCCAATAGCCGTATGGCGGGCAGAAAAATGCACTAGACTTCTGGGATGGACACCATTTGGTGTACTCCCACATATGCGCAGTTTGCGGTAATGCAGAGCCTCGCAGTGGCGCGATCTGTCAACGGCCGTGTACCTCGGACACGGCCGATGACAGATCTGAGTACTGCCCCCGTTGCCGCTACCATGTGACCTGCTGTGACCAATCACAGCAGGTCACATGACAGTTGTATACAATGGATGGCTTCCTTTCATGCCATCCATTGTATACTAGTGTCTAGCTGTGAATGGTCACAGCTAATCACATGCACATGTCATGTGATTAGCCAAATCACAGCTAAGCACAAAAAAAAACAAACAAACCTGAATGAATCCATGTCATTCAGGTAAATGCTTGCTATAAGCAAATTGTGTAAAAAAAAAATACTGATCACTTCCCCAAAGTAGTACAATGTTACTATGGTAACATTGTACTACTTTGGACATAGTAAAATATGAAAATAAAATCTTAAAAAAAAGAAAAACTGTAATAAAAAATTTAAAATAATAAAAAACATTAAAAAAAAATTTTTTTTTTTCACGCTGTCACCAGACAGTGTCCCTGTTCACCACCATGCCAGTTATATGAAGATGCTGTACTGCACTGGTGACAGGATGTAAAAAGAAATTAGTGAAAATAATTGTTTTTGTTTTTTCATTTTCCGAAAAATTATGACAAAAAAAACACAACTTCAAAAAACTTGCCATTCCTCTTCTGAAGTACGTCTGACTGTCTACTCTGCAAAAAGGGGTCATTTGGGGGATATCTGTCCTGTCCTGACATTTGGGGGATATCTGTACTGTCCTGACATTTGGGGGATATCTGTACTGTCCTGACATTTTGGGGGATATCTGTACTGTTCTGACATTTGGGGGATATCTGTACTGTTCTGACATTTGGGGGATATCTGTACCGTCCTGACATTTGGGGGATATCTGTACTGTTCTGACATTTGGGGGATATCTGTACCGTCCTGACATTTGGGGAATATCTGTACCGTCCTGACATTTGGGGGATATCTGTACTGTTCTGACATTTGGGGGATATCTGTACTGTCCTGACATTTGGGGGATATCTGTACCGTTCTGACATTTGGGGGATATCTGTACTGTTCTGACATTTGGGGGATATCTGTACTGTCCTGACATTTGGGGGATATCTGTACCGTCCTGACATTTGGGGGATATCTGTACCGTCCTGACATTTGGGGGATATCTGTCCTGTCCTGACATTTGGGGGATATCTGTACTGTCCTGACATTTGGGGGGATCTGTACCGTCCTGACATTTGCGGGATATCTGTACTGTCCTGACATTTGGGGGATATCTGTACCGTCCTGACATTTGGAGGATATCTGTACTGTCCTGACTAGAGATGAGCGAAGTATTCAAAAATTCGATTCGACTGATTCGGCGAATTCGTGGAAAATATTAGATTCGAGTCGAATATATTCGCTGTGAATTTAACTTAAAAAAGGGTGTAATCTGCCAGCAACCTATGACAAAATGGAAAACCGCAGGAGTGTGAGGAGACCTCAAAGTGGCACATGGCAGAGTGGGAGCAATGGGAGGCCGTACAGGGACCCATGTCACACTGTGGACCCAGCAGCAGCGTGACCAGGCGGTACGGGGGCCCATGGCAGATTTGGGGCCTGGCAGCACCTATGGGAGGCCTGTAATCTGCCAGCAACTTATGACAAAATGGAAAACCGCAGGAGTGTGAGGAGACCTCAAAGTGGCACATGGCAGAGTGGGAGCAATGGGAGGCGGTACAGGGACCCATGACACACTGTGGACCTTGCAGCAGCGTGAGGAGGCGGTACAGGGGCCCATGGCAGATTAGGGGCCTGGCAGCAGCTATGGGAGGCCCGTAATCTGCCAGCACCCTATGACAAAATGGAACCCAGCAGCAGTGTGCGGAGACCTGAAAGTGGCACATGTTTGGGGCATGATTCATGGCGGATTTAGTCAGTTGTGTCAGGAACTGGTGGTTTGAAATCCAGACTAATCCACGCCTGATTCATTTTCACAAACGTGAGTCTCTCCACACTTTGGGTGGACAGTCGTGTCCTCCGCGGAGTTACAATACCTCCTGCCGCACTAAACACGCGCTCCGATGCCACGCTACTGGCCGGGCATGACAGCCTTTCAAGGGCAAATTCAGCTAGTTGGGGCCAAAGGTCAAGTTTCGTTGCCCAGTAGTCAAGGGGATTGTCTACCTCGGTTGGCAGGGTGCTGTCCAAGTAGGCCCAAGCCTGTTGTTTGAGGTCCTGCTCCAGGTCCACCTGATGCTGCTGCTGCTGCTGCTGCTGCTGCTGCGGCTGGTTAGTAGTTTCCTCACTGCGCTGGTGAAGAAAGCTACTCATCATCGACTGCAGACTGAGGCAGCCGCTGCTGGTGGAGCTGCCACTGCTCCTACCACCCCACCCCTCCCCTGCTGCCATGGCAGCGGAACGCGAGCGCACAGGGCCCACAGTGTCTGAGGATGGACGTTGGCGCAGAAAGGCAGAGACCAACTGACTACATAGGTGGTTTTTATAGTACGTAATTTTGGCCTCCCTCTCAGCAGGTGTGAAAAAGGCCACCATTTTGGAACGGTAGCGTGGGTCCAACAAGGTGGACAGCCAAAAGTCATCCCTCTGTCTGATGGTTATTATTCGGCTGTCGCTATGCAAGCAACCGAGCATGCTATGGGCCATTTGTGCCAAGGAATGCGAGGGACTCCCTGCCTCCATCTCCACAGCATACTGTCACGGTGCGTCTGGGTCCTCTGTCTCCTCCTCCTCCTCCTCTACCAGATGCTCCTGCTCCTCCACTCCTGTCCGCTGAGTGGAAAAACCACCCATTTCACTCAATAATTCCTGAGCACAAATGTCCTCCTCTACCTCCTCCTCTTCTTCCTGTCCTGCCCCCACAGGGGTCATGTGGCGTTGAGATCTGTGCGCCACGTCTACCGCACCCTGACCAGCCATTGTTAACAGCATTTGTTCCAGGACGTGCAACAGAGGAATGACGTCGTTCATCCCATAGTCCTGCCGACTCACGAATAGCGTGGCCTCCTCAAAGGGCCTGAGCAAGCGGCAGGTGTCACGCATGAGCTGCCAATGGCTGACATCGAAGTTATACACGGGAGTACCTTTATCCGCTTGTAACATCAGGAAATCGGTGATGGCCTTTCGCTGTTCGTAAAGGCGGTCTAACATATGTAGGGTTGAATTCCACCTTGTTGCAACGTCGCAGATCAGGCGATGCTGTGGAATTCCGTTCTGCCGCTGCAGCTCAAGGAGGGTGTGCTTTGCGGTGTAGGAATGGCTGAAATGCATGCAAAGTTTACGTGACATTTTAAGGATGTCTTGCAGTGGGATGGTGGATTTTAGGAACCGCTTGACAACCAGATTGAACACGTGAGCCATGCATGGCGCATGGCACAACCTTCCTTGACGCAGAGCAGACACCATGTTCTTTCCGTTGTCGGTCAACATGGTTTCGATTTTCAGTTTGCGCGGAGACAGCCATCTGTCGATTTCTCTGTTCATTACACTCAGAAGTTCCTCCCCTGTGTGACTACGTTCGCCAAGGCATACCAGGTGCAGCACAGCGTGACACCGTTGCGCCCTGCACATGTGATATGCCGGTCGGGTAATGGGACTTGGCACGGGGGTGGCGGCTGAGGACACGGCGGAAGAAGAGGTGGTAGAGGCGGACATGTTTGCTGGACCAAGGACGTGCAAACGTGGAGGCAAAAGCGGCGTGACCTGTCCAAGTTGCTGGTGCGGCTGTGCCGGCACCACGTTCACCCAGTGGGCCGTAAATGACATGTACTGTCCCTGACCGTAGTTACAGCTCCACACGTCGGCGCTGCCGTGCACTTTGGCAGAGACCGACATGCTCAAAGACTGGCCCACCATCTCTTCTACATGTGAATGCAGGGCTGGCACTGCCTTTATGGCGAAGAAATGACGGCTTGGCACTCTCCACCGCGGCGCGGCACAAGCCATCATTTCTCGGAAAGGTGCTGAGTCCACCAGTTGGAAAGGGAGGGACTGCAGCACCAGCAACTTGGACAGGAGGACGTTCAGCTTTTGCACCGTCGGGTGCGTGCTCATAAACTGTTGTCTCTTGGAAACGGATTCCAAGAAAGACTGTTGACGGAATCCGAGAAGAGGAGTAGCAGGAGAAGGAGCATCTGAACGAGCGGAAGATGCCAACGAGCGACAACTCCCCTCAGCAGAGGTGTTGGAGCCTTGACTGGCTGATAGAGGGCGATTGACGTCGGGTGACGGAGCAAGTAACGGAGCGGGTGATGGAGCGGGGGCTGGGGCAGGCAGAACCGCCGTATCTTTATCACGGTTTTCCCAGGCCACCGAATGGCGACGCTGCATATGCTGACGCAACGCTGTAGTCCCAACATGGGCCCCCTGGCCACGCTTGACTTTCTGGCCACATAGTCGACATACGGCTACGTTTACTTCCTCGGGCGGCTTGACGAAAAATTGCCACACCACCGAGTAGGAAACTTTGCCCCCGCTACTCTTCACTGGCTGACTGCTACTTCCTCCGTGCACACCGGCACCACTACTGGCCGTGGTGGTAGGCTGCAGTGGAGCTGGTGCTCTACTCCGTGGCCGTTTGGCTCCACTGACACTGCTGCGACCCTGCTGCCTCCTGGGCAACCCACCGACTGTTTCGCTCGCTGCCAAGCTGGCACCCTCTTCTCCTGATGATGCGGAAGAAATTGCCTGATGACGACGAGGCTGCCAAGTGCGATCAACCTCCTCATCATCAAGTAGGGTCTCCGCCTCACTACTAGCCCCCTCGGCTGCGTCTGGGTCAGGAGACAGACCTGTCTCTAGACCGGCTACCGAGCCACTCTCCTTGCCAGTACTTCTTCGCCTGGCTGCTGAAAAGGCGGATGTCTCCCCCCGTTCCTGACCGCCCTCTGTTAGCTCTTCCTCACTGTACAGTGGGGCTGAGCCCACAGCATGAGATATTTTGCTTGGTGAGGGAACACCAAAGGACAGGGGCAGGTAGAGGACACGTGATTTCAGTGGGCTTGGTCCCGGGCCATGCCAACTAACGGTTGTGTCTGACGTACCCACCGACCGTTGGCTGTAGGTGTCAGAGGTGACCTGGGAAGAGGAAGACGACCGAGCCAACCAATCGATGACGGCAGGGTTGTTGGTGGAGACACGACCGCTGGATGACACCGGGAGCACTGGCCTCTGGCTGCGACTAGTGCTGCCTCGACCCCTTCCTCTGCTGCCACGTCTGCTCGCTCCTAAAACATTGCCTCCTCTGCCACTCCTCTGCATGTTGTCTGACATAATCTTTAATTCAACAATTCTGTGTCCCTGAGTAACAATTCTGTGTCCCTGAGTAACAATTCTGTGTCTGTCCCTGAGTAACAATTCTGTGGCCCTGAGTAACAATTCTGTGTCCCTCAGTAACAATTCTGTGTCCCTGAGTAACGTTTCTGTGGCCCTAAGTAACGGTTCTGTGGCCCTCAGTAACAATTCTGTGGCCCTCAATAACAATTCTGTGTCTGTCCCTGAGTAACAATTCTGTGGCCCTAACTAACGTTTCTGTGGCCCTAAGTAACGGTTCTGTGGCCCTCAGTAACAATTCTGTGTCCCTCAGTAACAATTCTGTGTCTGTCCCTGAGTAACAATTCTGTGGCCCTAAGTAACGGTTCTGTGGCCCTCAGTAACAATTCTGTGTCCCTGAGTAACGTTTCTGTGGCCCTAAGTAACGGTTCTGTGGCCCTCAGTAACAATTCTGTGGCCCTCAGTACCAATTCTGTGTCTGTCCCTGAGTAACAATTCTGTGGCCCTAAGTAACGGTTCTGTGGCCCTCAGTAACAATTCTGTGTCCCTGAGTAACAATTCTGTGGCCCTAAGTAACGGTTCTGTGGCCCTCAGTAACAATTCTGTGTCCCTCAGTAACAATTCTGTGTCTGTCCCTGAGTAACAATTCTGTGGCCCTAAGTAACGGTTCTGTGGCCCTCAGTAACAATTCTGTGTCCCTGAGTAACGTTTCTGTGGCCCTAAGTAACGGTTCTGTGGCCCTCAGTAACAATTCTGTGTCCCTGAGTAACAATTCTGTGGCCCTAAGTAACGGTTCTGTGGCCCTCAGTAACAATTCTGTGTCCCTGAGTAACATTTCTGTGGCCCTAAGTAACGGTTCTGTGGCCCTCAGTAACAATTCTGTGTCCCTGAGTAACAATTCTGTGTCTGTCCCTGAGTAACAATTCTGTGGCCCTAAGTAACGGTTCTGTGGCCCTCAGTAACTATTCTGTGTCCCTGAGTAACGTTTCTGTGGCCCTAAGTAACGGTTCTGTGGCCCTCAGTAACAATTCTGTGGCCGAGTAACAATTCTGTGGCCCTAAGTAACGGTTCTTTGACCCTCAGTAACAATTCTGTGTCCCTCAGTAACAATTCTGTGTCTGTCCCTGAGTAACAATTCTGTGGCCCTAAGTAACGGTTCTGTGGCCCTCAGTAACAATTCTGTGTCCCTGAGTAACGTTTCTGTGGCCCTAAGTAACGGTTCTGTGGCCCTCAGTAACAATTCTGTGTCCCTGAGTAACAATTCTGTGTCTGTCCCTGAGTAACAATTCTGTGGCCCTAAGTAACGGTTCTGTGGCCCTCAGTAACAATTCTGTGTCCCTGAGTAACAATTCTGTGGCCCTAAGTAACGGTTCTGTGGCCCTCAGTAACAATTCTGTGTCCCTGAGTAACATTTCTGTGGCCCTAAGTAACGGTTCTGTGGCCCTCAGTAACAATTCTGTGTCCCTGAGTAACAATTCTGTGTCTGTCCCTCAGTAACAATTCTGTGGCCCTAAGTAACGGTTCTGTGGCCCTCAGTAACAATTCTGTGTCCCTGAGTAACGTTTCTGTGGCCCTAAGTAACGGTTCTGTGGCCCTCAGTAACAATTCTGTGGCCGAGTAACAATTCTGTGGCCCTAAGTAACGGTTCTTTGACCCTCAGTAACAATTCTGTGTCCCTCAGTAACAATTCTGTGTCTGTCCCTGAGTAACAATTCTGTGGCCCTAAGTAACGGTTCTGTGGCCCTCAGTAACAATTCTGTGTCCCTGAGTAACAATTCTGTGGCCCTAAGTAACGGTTCTGTGGCCCTCAGTAACAATTCTGTGTCCCTGAGTAACGTTTCTGTGGCCCTAAGTAACGGTTCTGTGGCCCTCAGTAACAATTCTGTGGCCCTCAGTAACAATTATGTGTCTGTCCCTGAGTAACAATTCTGTGTCCCTGAGTAACGTTTCTGTGGCCCTAAGTAACGGTTCTGTGGCCCTCAGTAACAATTCTGTGGCCCTCAGTAACAATTCTGTGTCTGTCCCTGAGTAACAATTCTGTGTCCCTGAGTAACGTTTCTGTGGCCCTAAGTAACGGTTCTGTGGCCCTCAGTAACAATTCTGTGTCCCTGAGTAACAATTCTGTGTCTGTCCCTGAGTAACAATTCTGTGGCCCTAAGTAACGGTTCTGTGGCCCTCAGTAACAATTCTGTGTCCTTGAGTAACAATTCTGTGGCCCTAAGTAACGGTTCTGTGGCCCTCAGTAACAATTCTGTGTCCCTGAGTAACATTTCTGTGGCCCTAAGTAACGGTTCTGTGGCCCTCAGTAACAATTCTGTGTCCCTGAGTAACAATTCTGTGTCTGTCCCTGAGTAACAATTCTGTGGCCCTAAGTAACGGTTCTGTGGCCCTCAGTAACTATTCTGTGTCCCTGAGTAACGTTTCTGTGGCCCTAAGTAACGGTTCTGTGGCCCTCAGTAACAATTCTGTGGCCGAGTAACAATTCTGTGGCCCTAAGTAACGGTTCTTTGACCCTCAGTAACAATTCTGTGTCCCTCAGTAACAATTCTGTGTCTGTCCCTGAGTAACAATTCTGTGGCCCTAAGTAACGGTTCTGTGGCCCTCAGTAACAATTCTGTGTCCCTGAGTAACGTTTCTGTGGCCCTAAGTAACGGTTCTGTGGCCCTCAGTAACAATTCTGTGTCCCTGAGTAACAATTCTGTGTCTGTCCCTGAGTAACAATTCTGTGGCCCTAAGTAACGGTTCTGTGGCCCTCAGTAACAATTCTGTGTCCCTGAGTAACAATTCTGTGGCCCTAAGTAATGGTTCTGTGGCCCTCAGTAACAATTCTGTGTCCCTGAGTAACATTTCTGTGGCCCTAAGTAACGGTTCTGTGGCCCTCAGTAACAATTCTGTGTCCCTGAGTAACAATTCTGTGTCTGTCCCTCAGTAACAATTCTGTGGCCCTAAGTAACGGTTCTGTGGCCCTCAGTAACAATTCTGTGTCCCTGAGTAACGTTTCTGTGGCCCTAAGTAACGGTTCTGTGGCCCTCAGTAACAATTCTGTGGCCGAGTAACAATTCTGTGGCCCTAAGTAACGGTTCTTTGACCCTCAGTAACAATTCTGTGTCCCTCAGTAACAATTCTGTGTCTGTCCCTGAGTAACAATTCTGTGGCCCTAAGTAACGGTTCTGTGGCCCTCAGTAACAATTCTGTGTCCCTGAGTAACAATTCTGTGGCCCTAAGTAACGGTTCTGTGGCCCTCAGTAACAATTCTGTGTCCCTGAGTAACGTTTCTGTGGCCCTAAGTAACGGTTCTGTGGCCCTCAGTAACAATTCTGTGGCCCTCAGTAACAATTCTGTGTCTGTCCCTGAGTAACAATTCTGTGTCCCTGAGTAACGTTTCTGTGGCCCTAAGTAACGGTTCTGTGGCCCTCAGTAACAATTCTGTGTCCCTGAGTAACAATTCTGTGTCTGTCCCTGAGTAACAATTCTGTGGCCCTAAGTAACGGTTCTGTGGCCCTCAGTAACAATTCTGTGTCCCTGAGTAACAATTCTGTGGCCCTAAGTAACGGTTCTGTGGCCCTCAGTAACAATTCTGTGTCCCTGAGTAACATTTCTGTGGCCCTAAGTAACGGTTCTGTGGCCCTCAGTAACAATTCTGTGTCCCTGAGTAACAATTCTGTGTCTGTCCCTGAGTAACAATTCTGTGGCCCTAAGTAACGGTTCTGTGGCCCTCAGTAACTATTCTGTGTCCCTGAGTAACGTTTCTGTGGCCCTAAGTAACGGTTCTGTGGCCCTCAGTAACAATTCTGTGGCCGAGTAACAATTCTGTGGCCCTAAGTAACGGTTCTTTGACCCTCAGTAACAATTCTGTGTCCCTCAGTAACAATTCTGTGTCTGTCCCTGAGTAACAATTCTGTGGCCCTAAGTAACGGTTCTGTGGCCCTCAGTAACAATTCTGTGTCCCTGAGTAACAATTCTGTGGCCCTAAGTAACGGTTCTGTGGCCCTCAGTAACAATTCTGTGTCCCTGAGTAACGTTTCTGTGGCCCTAAGTAACGGTTCTGTGGCCCTCAGTAACAATTCTGTGGCCCTCAGTAACAATTCTGTGTCTGTCCCTGAGTAACAATTCTGTGTCCCTGAGTAACGTTTCTGTGGCCCTAAGTAACGGTTCTGTGGCCCTCAGTAACAATTCTGTGTCCCTGAGTAACAATTCTGTGTCTGTCCCTGAGTAACAATTCTGTGGCCCTAAGTAACGGTTCTGTGGCCCTCAGTAACAATTCTGTGTCCCTGAGTAACAATTCTGTGGCCCTAAGTAACGGTTCTGTGGCCCTCAGTAACAATTCTGTGTCCCTGAGTAACATTTCTGTGGCCCTAAGTAACGGTTCTGTGGCCCTCAGTAACAATTCTGTGTCCCTGAGTAACAATTCTGTGTCTGTCCCTGAGTAACAATTCTGTGGCCCTAAGTAACGGTTCTGTGGCCCTCAGTAACTATTCTGTGTCCCTGAGTAACGTTTCTGTGGCCCTAAGTAACGGTTCTGTGGCCCTCAGTAACAATTCTGTGGCCGAGTAACAATTCTGTGGCCCTAAGTAACGGTTCTTTGACCCTCAGTAACAATTCTGTGTCCCTCAGTAACAATTCTGTGTCTGTCCCTGAGTAACAATTCTGTGGCCCTAAGTAACGGTTCTGTGGCCCTCAGTAACAATTCTGTGTCCCTGAGTAACGTTTCTGTGGCCCTAAGTAACGGTTCTGTGGCCCTCAGTAACAATTCTGTGTCCCTGAGTAACAATTCTGTGTCTGTCCCTGAGTAACAATTCTGTGGCCCTAAGTAACGGTTCTGTGGCCCTCAGTAACAATTCTGTGTCCCTGAGTAACAATTCTGTGGCCCTAAGTAACGGTTCTGTGGCCCTCAGTAACAATTCTGTGTCCCTGAGTAACATTTCTGTGGCCCTAAGTAACGGTTCTGTGGCCCTCAGTAACAATTCTGTGTCCCTGAGTAACAATTCTGTGTCTGTCCCTCAGTAACAATTCTGTGGCCCTAAGTAACGGTTCTGTGGCCCTCAGTAACAATTCTGTGTCCCTGAGTAACGTTTCTGTGGCCCTAAGTAACGGTTCTGTGGCCCTCAGTAACAATTCTGTGGCCGAGTAACAATTCTGTGGCCCTAAGTAACGGTTCTTTGACCCTCAGTAACAATTCTGTGTCCCTCAGTAACAATTCTGTGTCTGTCCCTGAGTAACAATTCTGTGGCCCTAAGTAACGGTTCTGTGGCCCTCAGTAACAATTCTGTGTCCCTGAGTAACAATTCTGTGGCCCTAAGTAACGGTTCTGTGGCCCTCAGTAACAATTCTGTGTCCCTGAGTAACGTTTCTGTGGCCCTAAGTAACGGTTCTGTGGCCCTCAGTAACAATTCTGTGGCCCTCAGTAACAATTCTGTGTCTGTCCCTGAGTAACAATTCTGTGTCCCTGAGTAACGTTTCTGTGGCCCTAAGTAACGGTTCTGTGGCCCTCAGTAACAATTCTGTGTCCCTGAGTAACAATTCTGTGTCTGTCCCTGAGTAACAATTCTGTGGCCCTAAGTAACGGTTCTGTGGCCCTCAGTAACAATTCTGTGTCCCTGAGTAACAATTCTGTGGCCCTAAGTAACGGTTCTGTGGCCCTCAGTAACAATTCTGTGTCCCTGAGTAACATTTCTGTGGCCCTAAGTAACGGTTCTGTGGCCCTCAGTAACAATTCTGTGTCCCTGAGTAACAATTCTGTGTCTGTCCCTGAGTAACAATTCTGTGGCCCTAAGTAACGGTTCTGTGGCCCTCAGTAACTATTCTGTGTCCCTGAGTAACGTTTCTGTGGCCCTAAGTAACGGTTCTGTGGCCCTCAGTAACAATTCTGTGGCCGAGTAACAATTCTGTGGCCCTAAGTAACGGTTCTTTGACCCTCAGTAACAATTCTGTGTCCCTCAGTAACAATTCTGTGTCTGTCCCTGAGTAACAATTCTGTGGCCCTAAGTAACGGTTCTGTGGCCCTCAGTAACAATTCTGTGTCCCTGAGTAACGTTTCTGTGGCCCTAAGTAACGGTTCTGTGGCCCTCAGTAACAATTCTGTGTCCCTGAGTAACAATTCTGTGTCTGTCCCTGAGTAACAATTCTGTGGCCCTAAGTAACGGTTCTGTGGCCCTCAGTAACAATTCTGTGTCCCTGAGTAACAATTCTGTGGCCCTAAGTAACGGTTCTGTGGCCCTCAGTAACAATTCTGTGTCCCTGAGTAACATTTCTGTGGCCCTAAGTAACGGTTCTGTGGCCCTCAGTAACAATTCTGTGTCCCTGAGTAACAATTCTGTGTCTGTCCCTCAGTAACAATTCTGTGGCACTAAGTAACGGTTCTGTGGCCCTCAGTAACAATTCTGTGTCCCTGAGTAACGTTTCTGTGGCCCTAAGTAACGGTTCTGTGGCCCTCAGTAACAATTCTGTGGCCGAGTAACAATTCTGTGGCCCTAAGTAACGGTTCTTTGACCCTCAGTAACAATTCTGTGTCCCTCAGTAACAATTCTGTGTCTGTCCCTGAGTAACAATTCTGTGGCCCTAAGTAACGGTTCTGTGGCCCTCAGTAACAATTCTGTGTCCCTGAGTAACAATTCTGTGGCCCTAAGTAACGGTTCTGTGGCCCTCAGTAACAATTCTGTGTCCCTGAGTAACGTTTCTGTGGCCCTAAGTAACGGTTCTGTGGCCCTCAGTAACAATTCTGTGGCCCTCAGTAACAATTCTGTGTCTGTCCCTGAGTAACAATTCTGTGTCCCTGAGTAACGTTTCTGTGGCCCTAAGTAACGGTTCTGTGGCCCTCAGTAACAATTCTGTGTCCCTGAGTAACAATTCTGTGTCTGTCCCTGAGTAACAATTCTGTGGCCCTAAGTAACGGTTCTGTGGCCCTCAGTAACAATTCTGTGTCCCTGAGTAACAATTCTGTGGCCCTAAGTAACGGTTCTGTGGCCCTCAGTAACAATTCTGTGTCCCTGAGTAACATTTCTGTGGCCCTAAGTAACGGTTCTGTGGCCCTCAGTAACAATTCTGTGTCCCTGAGTAACAATTCTGTGTCTGTCCCTGAGTAACAATTCTGTGGCCCTAAGTAACGGTTCTGTGGCCCTCAGTAACTATTCTGTGTCCCTGAGTAACGTTTCTGTGGCCCTAAGTAACGGTTCTGTGGCCCTCAGTAACAATTCTGTGGCCGAGTAACAATTCTGTGGCCCTAAGTAACGGTTCTTTGACCCTCAGTAACAATTCTGTGTCCCTCAGTAACAATTCTGTGTCTGTCCCTGAGTAACAATTCTGTGGCCCTAAGTAACGGTTCTGTGGCCCTCAGTAACAATTCTGTGTCCCTGAGTAACGTTTCTGTGGCCCTAAGTAACGGTTCTGTGGCCCTCAGTAACAATTCTGTGTCCCTGAGTAACAATTCTGTGTCTGTCCCTGAGTAACAATTCTGTGGCCCTAAGTAACGGTTCTGTGGCCCTCAGTAACAATTCTGTGTCCCTGAGTAACAATTCTGTGGCCCTAAGTAACGGTTCTGTGGCCCTCAGTAACAATTCTGTGTCCCTGAGTAACATTTCTGTGGCCCTAAGTAACGGTTCTGTGGCCCTCAGTAACAATTCTGTGTCCCTGAGTAACAATTCTGTGTCTGTCCCTCAGTAACAATTCTGTGGCCCTAAGTAACGGTTCTGTGGCCCTCAGTAACAATTCTGTGTCCCTGAGTAACGTTTCTGTGGCCCTAAGTAACGGTTCTGTGGCCCTCAGTAACAATTCTGTGGCCGAGTAACAATTCTGTGGCCCTAAGTAACGGTTCTTTGACCCTCAGTAACAATTCTGTGTCCCTCAGTAACAATTCTGTGTCTGTCCCTGAGTAACAATTCTGTGGCCCTAAGTAACGGTTCTGTGGCCCTCAGTAACAATTCTGTGTCCCTGAGTAACAATTCTGTGGCCCTAAGTAACGGTTCTGTGGCCCTCAGTAACAATTCTGTGTCCCTGAGTAACGTTTCTGTGGCCCTAAGTAACGGTTCTGTGGCCCTCAGTAACAATTCTGTGGCCCTCAGTAACAATTCTGTGTCTGTCCCTGAGTAACAATTCTGTGTCCCTGAGTAACGTTTCTGTGGCCCTAAGTAACGGTTCTGTGGCCCTCAGTAACAATTCTGTGTCCCTGAGTAACAATTCTGTGTCTGTCCCTGAGTAACAATTCTGTGGCCCTAAGTAACGGTTCTGTGGCCCTCAGTAACAATTCTGTGTCCCTGAGTAACAATTCTGTGGCCCTAAGTAACGGTTCTGTGGCCCTCAGTAACAATTCTGTGTCCCTGAGTAACATTTCTGTGGCCCTAAGTAACGGTTCTGTGGCCCTCAGTAACAATTCTGTGTCCCTGAGTAACAATTCTGTGTCTGTCCCTGAGTAACAATTCTGTGGCCCTAAGTAACGGTTCTGTGGCCCTCAGTAACTATTCTGTGTCCCTGAGTAACGTTTCTGTGGCCCTAAGTAACGGTTCTGTGGCCCTCAGTAACAATTCTGTGGCCGAGTAACAATTCTGTGGCCCTAAGTAACGGTTCTTTGACCCTCAGTAACAATTCTGTGTCCCTCAGTAACAATTCTGTGTCTGTCCCTGAGTAACAATTCTGTGGCCCTAAGTAACGGTTCTGTGGCCCTCAGTAACAATTCTGTGTCCCTGAGTAACGTTTCTGTGGCCCTAAGTAACGGTTCTGTGGCCCTCAGTAACAATTCTGTGTCCCTGAGTAACAATTCTGTGTCTGTCCCTGAGTAACAATTCTGTGGCCCTAAGTAACGGTTCTGTGGCCCTCAGTAACAATTCTGTGTCCCTGAGTAACAATTCTGTGGCCCTAAGTAACGGTTCTGTGGCCCTCAGTAACAATTCTGTGTCCCTGAGTAACATTTCTGTGGCCCTAAGTAACGGTTCTGTGGCCCTCAGTAACAATTCTGTGTCCCTGAGTAACAATTCTGTGTCTGTCCCTCAGTAACAATTCTGTGGCCCTAAGTAACGGTTCTGTGGCCCTCAGTAACAATTCTGTGTCCCTGAGTAACGTTTCTGTGGCCCTAAGTAACGGTTCTGTGGCCCTCAGTAACAATTCTGTGGCCGAGTAACAATTCTGTGGCCCTAAGTAACGGTTCTTTGACCCTCAGTAACAATTCTGTGTCCCTCAGTAACAATTCTGTGTCTGTCCCTGAGTAACAATTCTGTGGCCCTAAGTAACGGTTCTGTGGCCCTCAGTAACAATTCTGTCTCCCTGAGTAACAATTCTGTGGCCCTAAGTAACGGTTCTGTGGCCCTCAGTAACAATTCTGTGTCCCTGAGTAACGTTTCTGTGGCCCTAAGTAACGGTTCTGTGGCCCTCAGTAACAATTCTGTGGCCCTCAGTAACAATTCTGTGTCTGTCCCTGAGTAACAATTCTGTGTCCCTGAGTAACGTTTCTGTGGCCCTAAGTAACGGTTCTGTGGCCCTCAGTAACAATTCTGTGTCCCTGAGTAACAATTCTGTGTCTGTCCCTGAGTAACAATTCTGTGGCCCTAAGTAACGGTTCTGTGGCCCTCAGTAACAATTCTGTGTCCCTGAGTAACAATTCTGTGGCCCTAAGTAACGGTTCTGTGGCCCTCAGTAACAATTCTGTGTCCCTGAGTAACGTTTCTGTGGCCCTAAGTAACGGTTCTGTGGCCCTCAGTAAAAATTCTGTGTCCCTGAGTAACAATTCTGTGTCTGTCCCTGAGTAACAATTCTGTGGCCCTAAGTAACGGTTCTGTGGCCCTCAGTAACAATTCTGTGTCCCTGAGTAACGTTTCTGTGGCCCTAAGTAACGGTTCTGTGGCCCTCAGTAACAATTCTGTGTCCCTGAGTAACGTTTCTGTGGCCCTCAGTAACAATTCTGTGGCCCTCAGTAACAATTCTGTGTCCGAGTAACAATTCTGTGTCTGTCCCTGAGTAACAATTCGGTGGCCCTAAGTAACGGTTCTGTGGCCCTCAGTAACAATTCTGTGTCCCTGAGTAACAATTCTGTGGCCCTAAGTAACGGTTCTGTGTTTCTGAGTAACGTTTCCCTGTCCCTAGTACAGAGCGGTCTGCCTCTCTTGAATGACTGCAGGCAAATGGAGAATTCTAAAATGGCCGCCATTTATAGCTCGACCATTACACAGTGCTGGCTGGCTGGCTGCTGATTGGCTAATGCGATCACATGTCATTAAGGAATGCATTATGGGTCAGCGCGCCTTGTCTGCGCGCCTTCCTAGACATCCCCGCTCCGTCGCCACACACGTCGCCGCCATTTTAGGAAAAATTTCGATTCGCGCATCCGAAGTATGATATTTTTCGGATTCGGCGCGAATCAAAAATTTTCCAATATTCGAAACGAATTCCACTTCGCCTACTTCGATTCGCTCATCTCTAGTCCTGACATTTGGGGGATATCTGTACTGTTCTGACATTTTGGGGGATATCTGTACTGTCCTGACATTTGGGGGGATATCTGTCCTGTCCTGACATTTGGGGGATATCTGTCCTGTCCTGACATTTGGGGGATATCTGTACTGTCCTGACATTTGGGGGATATCTGTACCATCCTGACATTTGGGGGATATCTGTACCGTCCTGACATTTGGGGGATATCTGTACCGTCCTGACATTTGGGGGATATCTGTACCGTCCTGACATTTGGGGGATATCTGTACTGTCCTGACATTCTTGGACCTCAAGAAATTAGATTGGCTGTCAGTACTTCAGGATTGATCAATTTTCAGATCTATCCCATAGTTTGTGAACTCTATAACTTTCCTACAAACTAAATAATACATCCTAATTTGGGTTATTTTCACCAAAGACATGGAGCAGAATACATCTCGGCCTAAATTTACGAAGAACAATTATTTATTTGCAAACTTTTATAACAGAAACAAAGAGAACGTGTTTTTTTCAAAATTTTCGGTCTTTTTTTGTTAATTTAGCAAAAAATAAAAACCCCGGCGGTGATTAAATACCTCCAAAAGAAAGCTCTAGTTGTGTGAAGAAAATGATAACATTTTAGTTTGGGTACAATGTTGTATGACCGCGCAATTGTCATTCAAAGTGTGAGAGCGCTGAAACCTGAAAAATGGCCTGGGGGGCAGGAGGGGGGTAAAAGTGCCCGGTATTGAATTGGTTAAAGAGGAAGAAATAGAATATGAATAAGAAGAAGAAAAAGAAGAAATAGAATATGAATAATAAGAAGAAAAGGAGGAAATAGAATATGAAGAAGAATTTCAGTCCGATATTATATTTGACATTTAAAAGTATAGCAACATTCTATCTATTTGTATCTGAATAAAAACATCTGTATCTGAAATAGATACAATGTTGCTATACTTTTAAATGTCAAATATAATATCGGACTGAAATTCTTCTTCATATTCTATTTCCTCCTTTTCTTCTTATTATTCATATTCTATTTCTTCTGTTTTCTTCTTCTTATTTATATTCTATTTCCTCCTTTTCTTCTTATTATTCATATTCTATTTCTTCTGTTTTCTTCTTCTTATTTATATTCTATTTCCTCCTTTTCTTCTTATTATTCATATTCTATTTCTTCTTCTTATTCATATTCTATTTCTTCCTTTTCTTTTTCTTCTTCATATTCTATTTCTTCCTTTTCTTCATATTCTATTTCTACTTTTTCCTTTTCTTCTTTTCCTTCTTGCAGGTCACGGCTCATGTGCATTTTTTAAAATTGGTAAAAAGATTCACCGATTTGTCCATCATTGCCATGAAAATTGGCAGAATAACAAATTTGGCAGATTTTTTTCCAACATCACGGATAAAAAAAAGTCTCAAAATCACGAAAAATGGCCGACCAATTACCCCACTAACGATCCAAAAATCTGCCGATTTTGTTTTTCGTCCGAAAATTCAGCCAATTTTTGACCCATCTATGGCCCCGCATTACTGTTCAGGTCTAGGCGTGTGTTGTATGTTCTAATCTAATTGCCTTGCTGTAACTATGTGATCGTTCATTAAAACTTTTGGCCCCATGTTAGTGATCCTCGGTGTGCTGGTGACAACCTCCCTTGCTGATTCTGTTCGGTTCCAGCCGACGATCGCTGCAGCACCCACTTCTACACACCGCCATTAGTAATGCTGGAACGTGTGCGTTTGGATTGTACACTTGTATGTTCTAATCTGCCCCACACCCTTCTTTTATGCTGCAGGGAGCCTTACTGTATATTCTGCAGGGACAGCGCTGACTTACTTGGCAGATTGGCAGATTTCTACTCAGATTTATTAGCAATAAAAACTGTCAGGGGTTCTGATCCTTCTCCGCTGTATACATCTAACTGGATTTCACCGCATGGGTTCGGGAGTAAAATACCTCACATTTTTGTTGAAATAACTCATGCTTTATTTTGGTAGCGTTGTTTTGTGAATTGCAAAAAAAATGTTTGAAAAACAGCTTTGAGTTATTTTATCTCAGATTTCTATAGGAAAATTGGTCTTCGTGAATTGAGCCCAGTGTGGGGACTTCTACACCCCTGGGACCTACAGGGGAGAGGGCTGCTGGGTGCAATACTTAACCAGCTCTTCCTGGGACAGGGCTGCATGTCTGTCTTGGAATCTCTTGCTTCAGGGTACTCTTCAAAAGACAGCCAGGTGGATGGGCATTTCCTAGCTGAGGTCTGAAGAGGGTTCACTTAGAGCAGATCAGGTGCTCCTCACAGAGATTGTGCAATTCGAATACAAAGTTCAGGATCTTTTTTTGTACATAATCAGGAATCTGTCCTCAGAGTTATTACTGCGACTCAACTTGGGCATCCCATACACCCCTAGACCCTACCCATGGACTGGTCACTGTGCCCTCCTTCGGGGGTGAGCACCACACTTCGGTGCCTTCTGACATCATCAAGACAGCATAGACCTGCACTGGGTATGAGGAAGCAGAGGAACACTCCAATACTGGAGCATAGGGATGTGGAGGGATGTGGAGGGATGTGGAGGGATGTGCTGGCAAGTAAGTACAATCGGGTACATAAAATTGGCCTAGACTGAAATGTCCATTGAACCCTTGCAGTGCAGGGGCAGCCCCACTACATGGGAGGATTCCTACTCTTCCCAGAGTTGGGTTTCAACTACATCAGCTCTCTGGGGGTACATAGTGCGGTTAGGGTTGGTTTAGGGTTTATTCAACAGTCTCCCAACTTTAATGGAAATGTGATCCAGTTAGCCGTATAATTGCCTGATCACTTTTACTCTGGCCCCTCCTCTCTCTACTTATCAGGCTCTCCCACTCCTCCAGAGGCCCAATAAATGTGTTCAGGATGAGTGGGATTGGCTTGGGGAATGTGACAGACCCAATCAGGACAGTGGCGTTTGGAGGGGATTGCAGTCTAGCCACTGACCATGGGCCCTGGCATTTGGGGGCTCTATTCTTTTGGAGGTGTGTGCCTGGGGGGGACCTTTGGAGTAGTTTTATTTCAGATTTAGGTCCATGTCTCCCTGAAACATACAGACTCTGAGAACTGGAGGAGCAGGATACAGATTTGAGGTGTCTTTGCCCAAACCAGCATTGACTTCCTGGAGTGGGACTTCAACTACTTCAGCTCTTTGGATGTACATAGTGCGGTTCGGGTTGGTTTAGGGTTGGGTTAGTAGATCGTGTTCTACCAGTAGATTGCGGCCAGGTGTCTGGTGGATCTCGGTCTGGGCTTGCTGATCTGCCATCCCAGAACATCAGAGTGCAATGCAGAGGGACTACGTGTAACGTTGGATCTGTAGTAGGCAGCAAGAGCGGCATAAGTTGATGTCTCCTCCGTAGTGCCGGCTCCTACGCCCCTTCATGGTTGGTGGAAGTAGCACCAGCCAAGCATGAGGCACTCAAGTGAATGAGGCCACTCTGCAAGTGCCCTGCAACCTTGTGCAGTACAGCAAATGAGGGGTTAAACAGGCAGCAGCATGTGGCTTTTTCACCCCCTGCTTTAATCTCCTCGGACCCCGCAGAAGCATGCAGTTGTGGGCTGGTTGCCGAGTGGCCCCATTTACTTGAAAGGGTCTCGAGTGACTACTGACTCAGCAGCTAAAGGGGGTGGGGATTGGGGGCTGTAAAACCATGACTAAACTGCAGGGTTTTACCACCCCCTCCCCCCAACTTTACATGTGAATGAGCCCTAGGAGTGTTGCTGCCAGCTGCAACAAAGTGCTCCTTCACAAGTGCTGCAAACAATGCTGCTCCTCTGCAAACTGATCCATGTGTGTGACAGGTGGTGAGGGGCCAATATGTTGCCTCCTCATCCCCTGATTTAAACCCATGATTGCCTTGCGATGCGTGTGATTGTGACATGGTAGCATGGCAGTCATGGGTTTAAATCGGGTGTGAGGAGGTGACACTGGCCAACACTGCTCCCTGTGATCTTTTGTCTTCTCCTGTGTTGTTCAGGTAGATCTCCACCTCTTCAAGGTTTCTTCCCCTGGGTTAGGGTTTCTGCAGCAGATTCCCAACTTTATGGCTTTATAGCCGCCTGATCACTTTTGCCCCAGCCTCTCCTGTGTATGCTTACCAGGATCTTCCTGAAGCCCAAAAATGTGTTCAGGATGAGTGGGAGAAGCTTAGAGAACATCCAGGAAGAGTGGGCACTTTGGGAGGGAGGTCTGTCATATGCTGTGCATACTTGTACATGATGGCAAGAGCCCTGCTGACCCCCAGTTGTGGCCCCCAGTGGCACAGGTTTGCTTGTAGCGCAGGTTATAGTGGTGCCTAGACAGAACTTTCCTCTCCATTTTGAAGACAGTAAAAAAAATGGTTAAAGGAGAAGTTCACCTTTGTGAACATGTTCCATGTTCCATCCATCAGCGCCTGCTGCCCCCCCCCCCCCGACAGATAATACAGAAAGAAGTTCCCCTGTACTATCTGTCCAATTTGAAAACAGAGCGGTCATGTAGAGTTCCGCCCACACCGCCACACCATTCATTTACAGACTTCCATTAATGAATGAACTGCAGGTCCCAGCAGCCTTAGCGGCCGTCAGCTTGTAGTTTCCAATGAACTACCAAGGTGCTGTGGAGCTCTATGGTAGTTAATTGATGCTTCCTGTCAGAATATATGCTTGGCCACACATCCCATACATCCCATACACCCCGTACATCCTGTACATCCCATACACCCCGTACATCCCATACACCCCGTACATCCCATACACCCCATACATCCCATACACCCCATACATCCCATACAACCTGTACATCCCATGCACCCTGTACATCCCATGCACCCTGTACATCCTGTACATCCCATACAACCTATACATCCCGTACACCCCCTACACCCTGTACATCCCCATACACCCCCTACACCCCATACATCCCATACACCCCATACATCCCATACACCCCGTACATCCCATACACCCCATACATCCCATACACCTCGTACATCCCATACACCCCGTACATCCCATACACCCCGTACACCCCCTACACCCCGTACACCCCATATAACCTGTACATCCCATACACCCCCTACACCCCATACATCCCATACAACCTGTACATCCCATGCACCCCGTACACCCTGTACATCCCATACAACCTATACACCCCATACATCCTGTACACCCCCTACACCCTGTACATCCCCATACACCCCGTACATCCCGTACACTCTGTACACCCAGTACATCCTATACATCCCGTACATCCTATACACCCCGTACATCTCATACACCCTGTACCTCCTGTACACCCCCTACACCCTGTACATCCTGTACACCCCATACATTCCATACATCCCATACACCCTATACATCCCGTACACCCTATACATCCTGTACACCTTGTACACCCCGTACTTCCCGTACACCCTATACATCCCGTACACCCTATACATCCTGTACACCTTGTACACCCCGTACTTCCCATACACCTCATACATCCCATACATCCTATACATCCCATACACCCTGTACATTCCATACACCCCCTACACCCCATACATCCCATACATACTGTATACCTCGTACACCCCATACATCCCATAGAATTTTATTTATTTAATATATTTCTAACTGCCCTCTTGGGGGGAGGGGATTTGTTGAAATATCAGGGCTCTAAACAGTTGCCTGATGTCTCACTTTTGAGACCAAGAAAGGGAGTGAGGACAGATATTCCCTCACAGATATTGCCTCAGCTGCATTGGACAGTGAATGAATGGGAAGTGCTCGGTGCTGAACACGGTTTACTGTGCTTCAGTGATGAATGGGTGCAGGAGCTATTGCTCCTGATCACTTACTGTGTTCATTCAGGAAAGGTAGAGGCCAGTATTTGGACTTATTTACTGCCCCCCCCCAGCTCTCCATCCTGAACCTGATCCTCCTGTGCCCTGCAGCAGCTGCCAGAGGGAGAGGAGGGATTCCGGTGGCGCTGCGGGGGAGGAAGGACACACTGGGGGGCCCAGTCAGCAGGGGGAGGGTGCAGATACTAATTTCCCTACAGTGGAGCCAGAGGCAGAAAAAGGAAAAGGGGAAGCCACAAGAGTACCTCCTGCTCAGCAGATGCCTGGGCCCCCCTTTTGAACTGATGGGGCTTGGACAGAAGGGCCGGCTTTGTTGCCTAATTAGCAGCCCTGCTGTACCTACTTGTACCTGATAGCAAGAGCTCTGGGCACCTACAGCAGCACAGTTCTGATTTAAGCTATCCTGTATGCATAGACAAAACTTTTTTCTTCATTTTGGATAAAGTAGGAACAGGATAAAACTCCTGCCAGGTTGTCCCTGTCCCCACAAGGGAGATTCACCTTCTCCATCCTGGCAATCATTGTCACAAATACAAAAAGTAATGTAAAAGCTAAAGATTTACAGTTGTCACCAGAAAAAAAGGTGGGGGGGGGGGTGGGATCTACCTCTTTATCCAGTCTTCTTTCTGTTGACAGCTTCCTAAGAAGGGCATTTCCATTACTTTTGGAGATTTCGTCTAACTTCTTGTTGCTTCTCCAGAAAGTAAAGAGAAATCTTCCCAACAGGATGCAGACAACAAAAAATAACTACCAGTGGCTTCAACCCTTCCTGCACTATTCAAAACTAAAAAAAAAAAAAAAATACTAAAAAAAACACTACTTGCCATTCCTAAGTCATTATAAATTAATATAAGTCATATGTTGTCCCATTGAAGTTGATAAAAATAAAATTTTTGGCAAGACAGACACATATACAAAGAGACAATGCATTGGATGATTCCTTTACTAAACATTGCTGGTTAAACATGGTAAACGGGGTATCAATTCAACATGCGGATTATCTTCCCTTGGTCTAGGTAAATTTTAGGTAAATTGAGTTTTAAAAAAATCATTCAAATGATCTAAATAACAATTATATAAGAGAAATGATAGAAATGACTGTAATGTAATCTAAAAAGTTGTCATTAACTGAGATCTGGAACCTGCTCGTCCTCGTGGTGGCCGGTGTTTCCCCCAGGAGTTTGGGCTTAGCTGCATGCAGTTGGGGTGCAGTAGAGGATTCTGCAAAGTCTGTGCATGTAGGTGACCTTCATCAGGGCTGCATGTATACAGCAAAGATGCAACAGAGTCTGTGGGTGGTGCTCAGGTGCAGGGGAGGCTGTATGCTCAGCAAAGATGCAGCAAAGTCCAATGGTGTAGGTGAGATTCAGCAAGGCTGTGGGTGCTGCTGGGGTACAGTGGCGGCTTGGGTGGATCAGAGATGCATCAAAGTCCAAGGCCGAGAGTGAGATACAGCAGAGTGGTGTGTGCAGTGAAATGCAATATTGTCTGGTTGCTGCTGGAGTTCAGTGGAGGCTTTGGGTTCAGCAAAGAGTCAGCAAAATCCAAAGGTGTAGGTGATATGCAGCAGGGTTGTGTGTGCAGCATATATGCAACAGAGTCTTTGGGTGCTGCTAGGGTGCAGCAAAGTTTCAGGTGCAGTGAAGTTGCAGCAAAGTCCAAAGGTGTAGGTGAGATTCAGGAAGGCTGCACGTGCAGCAGAGTCCGTGGGTGCTGCTGGGGTACAGTGGCGACTTGGGTGGAGCAAAGATGCATCAAAGTCCAAGGCCGTAGGTGAGATGCAGCGAGGACGCAGGTGCAGCAGAAATGCATTAATGTCTGCGGATGCTGCAGGAGTGCAGTGGAGGCTTCAGGTGCAGGAGAGGTTCAGCAGAGGTACAAGCAATCTATGGGTGCTGCAGGACTAATCATCGGGCACTGCAGGGGCTAGGCACAGGTATTACTCAGAAAGCATAGGTAGCTCAGGGGAACAAGAGTAATATACACTTTAGTCACTCAAGACTGTGGAGGCTCCTAGCTCAAGTGGTGACAGTGCATCCTACTCAGATATAATTTTGGGAAGTCTCATGCCACGTTTCATATAGCACTTTATGTTATTCAACACTGACTTGACTTCTGTCTCACTAGTAGAATTGATTACAGTGTTCGGATCCTTCACAATATCTACGTACTTCTGTGCCTCACATTTGGTTAGGCATTCGTATTTGTTTCAGCAAAGATGCAGCAAAGTCCAATGGTGTAGGTGAGATTCAGCAAGGCTATGGGTGCTGCTGGGGTACAGTGGCGGCTTGGGTGGATCAGAGATGCATCAAAGTCCAAGGCCGAGAGTGAGATACAGCAGAGTGGTGTGTGCAGTGAAATGCAATATTGTCTGGTTGCTGCTGGAGTTCAGTGGAGGCTTTGGGTTCAGCAAAGATTCAGCAAAATCCAAAGGTGTAGGTGATATGCAGCAGGGTTGTGTGTGCAGCATATATGCAACAGAGTCTTTGGGTGCTGCTAGGGTGCAGCAAAGTTTCAAGTGCAGTGAAGTTGCAGCAAAGTCCAATGGTGTAGGTGAGATTCAGCAAGGCTGTGGGTGCTGCTGGGGTAGAGTGGCAACTTGGGTGGAGCAAAGATGCATCAAAGTCCAAGGCCGTAGGTGAGATGCAGCGAGGACGCAGGTGCAGCAGAAATGCATTAATGTCTGCGGATGCTGCAGGAGTGCAGTGGAGGCTTCAGGTGCAGGAGAGGTTCAGCAGAGGTACAAGCAATCTATGGGTGCTGCAGGACTAATCATCGGGCACTGCAGGGGCTAGGCACAGGTATTACTCAGAAAGCATAGGTAGCTCAGGGGAACAAGAGTAATATACACTTTAGTCACTCAAGACTGTGGAGGCTCCACGCTCAAGTGGTGACAGCGCATCCTACTCAGATATAATTTTGGGAAGTCTCATGCCACGTTTCATATAGTACTTTATGTTATTCAACACTGTATTGTATGTAACCTTGACTTTTGTCTCACTAGTAGAATTGATTACAGTGTTCGGATCCTTCACAATATCTACGTACTTCTGTGCCTCACATTTGGTTAGGCATTCGTATTTGTTTCCCAAATATGGTTCGTCACCATCACAAGCAGTCAGATTTCCCTGAAGATCTTTTATAGGGATCTCCAGCCGACCTTCATCAGGAAGATGGAATGCAAATATCACATGGTTCCACACACTGAAGATTTTATGAACGCAGTAGCCATCTCTGATATAATAGTCACAGCTTTTGTAACATTGTTTCCTGACATGGCCATCTTCAAGAATTTCCACACTGAGAGTATCGGAGGTGGACTCTGGTCTCCAGTATAATGTGCCATCCATCCAGTACACAAAGGGCAGAGGATCAGAGCTTCCCTGGACAATGGGCACATCTGGGAAATCATTGAACTTGCTTGTAGAAGGACTGTGGACTACAATATAATGGGCAATCTCCTGCTTAAAGATTTCAGTTTTCAGAATCTTCAGCTGTGGCTCTTCACCCCCGCAGTGCTGATCTTTGTAAATTCCCAGAAGGTCGGACAATTGGAAAGAGAACCTGAAGTTGCCAAAACGGGAAGCTTCCCTAAAAGCTGGCGAGTTGGCAAACGTTTCCTTTATTTCTGTTTCAAATCTCTGAGCATCTGAAGGGGAAGTCATCCTTACATTATCGTATGCCTCGCCGTTTGCAATCTCTGTGTCATTTGAAGAAATTTTCGCACTCCAGAATATTAGGTCATCAAATTTTTTTCCAGGGCTAGATTCTTCAGGCTCTAGACTGACATTTCCTTGGTTATTGTCCCCAGCGTTGGCTTTAAAACCTTCTTCACAAATTTTAAACACTGAGAACAAACTGGTGACATGCTGTAGTTCAGAGATTGGCATTGATACCTGCATATGCTGAAAATGATGATCTTTCACCCTCTCGAGTGTTTCTTTTAGCTTTTTCTCATGAACTTTGAGCCGATTAGCAGTCAATTTGGTGGAAATATCGTTAATAGACAAAAACTGTCCGAGTACAAAAGAGCAATCTATTCCTTTTGAGCTCTTGCCTGCCTGCAGCTCTACATTCTCAATGTTCATAGAAACTGGTGCCTCTGCCGTAACTGGTGCCTCTGCCGTAACTGGTGCCTCTGCCGTAGCTGGTGCCTCTGCCATAACTGGTGCCTATGCCATAGCTGGTGCCTCTGCCGTAGCTGGTGCCTCTGCCATAACTGGTGCCTCTGCCATAACTGGTGCCTCTGCCATAGCTGGTGCCTCTGCCGTAGCTGGTGCCTCTGCCATAACTGGTGCCTCTGCCGTAGCTGGTGCCTCTGCCGTAACTGGTGCCTCTGCCGTAGCTGGTGCCTCTGCCATAACTGGTGCCTCTGCCATAACTGGTGCCTCTGCCGTAGCTGGTGCCTCTGCCATAACTGGTGCCTCTGCCGTAACTGGTGCCTCTGCCGTAGCTGGTGCCTCTGCCATAACTGGTGCCTCTGCCGTAGCTGGTGCCTCTGCCGTAACTGGTGCCTCTGCCGTAGCTGGTGCCTCTGCCGTAACTGGTGCCTCTGCCGTAGCTGGTGCCTCTGCCGTAGCTGGTGCCTCTGCCGTAGCTGGTGCCTGTGCCGTAGCTGGTGCCTGTGCCGTAGCTGGTGCCTCTGCCGTAGCTGATGCCTCCACACTCCAGAGTCTGTTCCTTGTCCTTCCTTTCTTTAGAGTGTTAGAGCTGTAGGCAGTGCGATGGAATATAAATGATGATAGGAAGGCCAACCCTACACCCAGGTTTCCACAACAGAAACACAACTGAAAGTAAGATAACATACTTCAGAGCTTCTCCAGAAGATAATGAGTGTCTACCATTGGAGGAAATATATCCCATGACTCGCTTAACCCCTCGCTCTCCAGAGGATTTACCCCCGGTCCTGACCAGGCCATTTTTTGCGTCACGGCACTGCGCTAGTTTAACTGAAAATTGCATGGTCATGCAATACTGTTTATCAATTAAATATATGTCCTTTTTTCCACACCAATAGAGCTTTCTTTTGGTGGTATTTGATCACTTCCAGGGTTTTTTTTGCACTATAAACAAAAAAAAAGACAGAACATTTTGAAAAAATTTATATTTTCTAATTTCTGTCATAAAAAATATCCAATAAACTCAAATGTGGGCATACATTTAGGCCAAAATTTATTTTTCTACATGTCTTTGGTAAAAAAAAATCCAAATAACTGCATACTAATTGGTCTGTGTGAAAGTTATAGCATCTACAAACTATGGTATAGATACTGGATTTTAGTTTCTTTTTAGTTTGCTTTTACTTTCTGACTGCCTATCACATTTCTTGAGGTGCTAAAATACCAGGACAGTACAAACACCCCCAAATACCAGGATAGTACAAACACCCCCAAATACCAGGATAGTACAAACACCCCCAAATACCAGGATAGTACAAACACCCCCAAATACCAGGACAGTACAAACACCCCCAAATACCAGGACAGTACAAACACCCCCAAATACCAGGACAGTACAAACACCTCCAAATACCAGGATAGTACAAACACCCCCAAATACCAGGACAGTACAAACACCCCCCCAAATACCAGGATAGTACAAACACCCCCAAATACCAGGACAGTACAAACACCCCCAAATACCAGGACAGTACAAACACCCCCAAATACCAGGACAGTACAAACACCCCCAAATACCAGGACAGTACAAACACCTCCAAATACCAGGATAGTACAAACACCCCCAAATACCAGGACAGTACAAACACCCCCCCAAATACCAGGATAGTACAAACACCCCCAAATACCAGGACAGTACAAACACCCCCCCAAATACCAGGATAGTACAAACACCCCCAAATACCAGGACAGTACAAACACCCCCAAATACCAGGACAGTACAAACACCCCCAAATACCAGGATAGTACAAACACCCCCAAATACCAGGACAGTACAAACACCCCCAAATACCAGGACAGTACAAACACCCCCAAATACCAGGACAGTACAGACACCCCCAAATACCAGGACAGTACAAACACCCCCAAATACCAGGATAGTACAAACACCCCCAAATACCAGGACAGTACAAACACCCCCAAATACCAGGATAGTACAAACACCCCCAAATTACCCCTTTTTGGAAAGTAGACACCCTAAGCTATCTGCTGAGAGGCATATTGAGTCCATGGAAGGTTTTTTTTTTTTTTTTTTCAGTGATTGAAATATGCCAAAAACATTTTTTTGTTACACAAAGTTGTCACTTAAATGATATATTGCTCACACAGGCCATGGATATATGTGGAATTACACCCCAAAATACATTCTGCTACTTCTACCGAGTATGGGGATACCACATGTGTGAGACTTTTTGGGACCCTAGCCACATACAGCGGCCCGGAATCCAATTACCACTTTGAAAGCCTGAAGATGTGTAACTTCCTCATTTCACTTCCTCACTACCTATCACAGTTTTGGTGACCCTGAAATGCCAGGATAGCTCCAGCACCCCCCCATGACCCCTTTTTGGAAAGTAGACACCCCAAAGACTTTATTGACTTTTTTCATGTGCACTCCTGAACGCCCGATCGGTGTGCAACAAGCTTACCGCCATCCACGACCTCTTTGTTTCCCGCTCCCTCAACCTCCTAGCGATTACGGAAACCTGGATCCAGCCCACTGACTCTACCTCCCCTGCTGCACTCTCCTTCGGTGGTCTCACCTGGACCCACTCACCCAGGCCTAACGGTCGTAAAGGTGGTGGGGTTGGTCTGCTCCTGTCACCGCAGAGCACCTTCCGAGTCCTCCCAAACCCCCCCTCCCTATCCTTCTGTTCCTTCGAGGCCCACTGTGTCCGACTATTCTCCCCAACCCCCCCGAAGATTGCTGTGATATACCGGCCTCCTGGATCCATATCCCACTTCCTGGATGACTTTTCCTCCTGGCTACCCTTCTTCCTCTCCTCTGAGCTACCCACCATCATCCTTGGAGATTTCAACATCCCTGTCAACCTCTACAACCAGGACACATCCCATCTCCTCCACTTAACCTCCTCCTTTGCACTTGCACAGTGCATACAATCCACCACCCACTCTGACGGTAATATCCTTGATCTTGTCTTCTCCAACCGCTGCGCTCCCCACAACCTCACTAACACCCCCTTCCCTCTCTCTGACCACAACCTGTTTACCTTCTCTATCTCCTCGTCCTCCAACGCCTACCCCTCCAAATGTCACACTACTACCAGCCGTAACCTCCGCAATCTTAACCCTGCCCCCCTCCACTCTACAGCTGATCAACTCCATGACCGCATCCTCCCCCTGTCCTGCCCCGACTTGGCTATGACTGCCTACAACAACTCGCTGTCAACAGCCCTTGACTCACTAGCGCCTTTAACCACACGCAACATCAGACCCCGACCGCTCCAACCCTGGCAGACTGATCACACCAAAACCCTCAAACGACACAGTCGTGCCCTGGAGCGACTATGGCGCAAAACCAAATCCCAACAAGCCTTCACCCGCTACAAATCTGCCTTCCACACCTACACCTCCTCCCTCCACGCTGCCAAACAAGTCTACTTCCTGACCCTCATCAAGACCCTCTCCTTCAATCCTCGCCAACTCTTCTCCACCTTCAACTCTCTACTCTCGCCACCCCCACCTCCACCCAGCACCTCACTCACCGCCCTTGAGATTGCCAATCACTTCAAAAACAAGATTGACACAATTCGCAAGGACATCGCCGCAACTCACATGCCCTCTCAACCCGTCCCCTCTCACACAGCTACCCCCTCATCCCCCCTCCCCCTCGACATAACCCGCAGGGACTTCGTCACTGCTCAAACTCCCTGCAACGCCGTTCCCCCTCACTCAGCTACCCCCTCATCACCCCTCTCCCATGGCCCCACCACTGCACTGATCTCCACTTTCACCCCACCCTTCATTCCTCATACTAAAGCCCCCCCAACACTTCACACCTTTGACCTTACTACCATCGAGGAGGTCTCCAAGATCCTCTCTGATGCCCGCCTCACCACCTGCCCCCTCAACCCTATCCCCTCACAACTCCTACAACCTCCCTCCCCCTCCATCCTACGCTCCCTCACCCACATCATTAATCTCTCCCTCTCCTCCAGCACTTTCCCCTCCCCTCTGAAACATGCACACATCACTCCCATACTTAAAAAGCCCTCCCCGGACCCCAATGACTCGAACAACCTCAGACCCATCTCCCTGCTCCCATTTACATCTAAACTCCTCGAGCGCCTAGTCTACACCCGCCTATGCTCTCACCTCAATGACAACAACCTCCTCGATCCCCTACAGTCCGGCTTCCGTCCCCTACACTCCACCGAAACCGCCTTACTCAAACTCCAACGACCAGCTAACCGCCAAAGCTAATGGCCACTATTCAGTGCTCCTACTCCTTGACCTCTCTGCGGCCTTCGACACAGTCGACCACCCCCTCTTCCTCAAAAACTACACTCCCTCGGCCTCAGAGATTCTGCTCTCTCCTGGCTCTCATCCTACCTGTCACAACGCTCCTTCAGCGTTACCTATAATGCTACCACCTCCCCCTCACTCCCCCTCTCTGTTGGGGTCCCTCAAGGCTGTGTCCTTGGGCCCCTTCTCTTCTCCATCTACACCTCCTCCCTTGGCCAACTCATACACTCTCACGGCTTCAACTACCACCTCTATGCCGACGACACACAAATCTATCTCTCAACCCCCCACCTCACCCCCTCGGTCTCCGCCCGAATCACACACCTACTGAGCGACATATCAGACTGGATGTCACTCCACTTCCTTAAACTGAACCTCTCCAAAACCGAGTTACTTGTCTTCCCCCCAGCCCGGACACCACCCCCCATTGACTTCTCCATCACATCCAACAACGCCACCATCAAACCCGTCCCGCAGGCCAGAGTACTTGGTGTCATTCTGGACTCCAACCTATCCTTCCAGCCCCAAGTCCAATCTTTAACAAACTCGTGCCGCCTCCACCTCCGCAACATCGGCAAAATCTGCACGTTCCTAACTCCAGAAACCACTAAACAGCTCATCCACTCCCTCATCATATCACGACTCGACTCACCGCTGGCTATCCCCACTTCAGTCCATCCTGAATACGACTGCCAGACTCATTCACCTTTCCAACCGCTCCATTTCCGCCACCCCCCTCTGCCAATCCCTCCACTGGCTTCCGATTCCGCAACGAATCAAATTCAAAATCCTAACACTGACGTACAAAGCTGTCCACCATACTGCCCCGAACTACATCACCGACCTAATATCCAAGTACCGCCCAACACGCACACTCCGCTCCTCACAAGACCTCCTTCTCTCTAGTTCCCTGGTCTCCTCCTCCCATGCCCGCCTCCAGGACTTCTGCAGGGTGTCACCCATCCTCTGGAACTCCCTGCCCCAACCCATCAGATTATCACCTACTCTCCTCTCCTTTAGGCGCACCCTGAAAACCCATCTCTTCAGGGAAGCCTACCCCACCCCCTGCTAACTTGCCGACCTCCTCCACTCTTCCTACCACTCCATCCCCCACTCTTCCTACCACTCCATCCCCCACAGCTTTCTCCTCCTGTGCCACCATCCCCTCCCTCCTAGATTGTAAGCTCCAAGGAGCAGGGCCCTCGATCCCCTCATGTTTTGCATTGTATTGGTATTGTTCTGTCACATGTTCTGTCCCCCTTTGTAATGTACAGCGCTGAGCGAACCATTGGCACTTTATAAATACTGTATAATAATAATAATAAAGACCCAAAGGTTCCAGAAAAACCTCTATCCTCTGCAGATCATACAAATGAGTATGTTCAGAACCTTACTGATGTACATACAGTTGTGTTCAAAATAATAGCAGTGTGATGAAAGAAGTGAATAAAGCTGCAAATCCTTCTAATCCTTTTATTTCCATCCATACAAATGCATTGGGAACACGACACATTCTATTCCAAATCACAACATGAAGAAAAATACATCAAATTTGTGTTGTTCCTGTAAAAAAACTGAAGAAAAGTGAATATTAGACGGTTCAAAAAAATGGCCGTGTTTGTATTCTTCTTTACAAACTCAAACATTCACTATATAAACTGAGAAATGTTTGAAGATTTTGCTTTCCTTTGAATGACTTCATGAATATTTGGTTGTAGTCGCACTGTTTCTGAGAACTGCTGTACATCTGTGTTGCATGGAGTCCCCCAACTTCTGGCCCCTGTGATCAGGTATTCCAGCCCAGGATGATTGGACCACATTCCACAGTTCTTCTCTATTTCTTGGTTTGGCCTCAGAAACGGCATTTTTGATGTCACCCCACAAGTTTTCTATTGGATGAAGATCCGGGGATTGGGCTGGCCACTCCATAACGTCCATCTTGTTGGTCTGGAACCAAGATGTTGCACGTTTACTGGTGTGTTTGGGGTCGTTGTCTTGTTGGAACACCCATTTCA